>NC_085092.1:6341365-6346865 GCF_963422355.1 Corticium candelabrum | reverse complement strand
TTAATCTCAGCCAATCAGTAAGAAGAGCTTCCATAGGTCTAGACATGCAACATACGGCTGTCATTATCACAACACACTGACAAACAAACAGACAGACATACAGACAAACTGACATGTAAACAACAGACAGACAATAGACATACATACATATAGACAAACAAAATACACACAATCAGATAAACATACAAAAACAAACAGACAGACAATCAAAGAAACAGACAGACAGACAGACACAGTGACACACACACAGTGACACACACACACACACACACACACACACACACACACACACACACACAGACACACACACACAGACACACACACACAGACACACACACACAGACACACAGACACACACACACACACACACACACACACACGCACACAGTGACACACACACACACGCACACAGTGACACACACACACACACACACACACACACACACACACACACAGTGACACACACGCACGCACAGTGACAGACAGGCAGACAGACAGACAGACAGACACACACACACACACAAACAGTGACACACACACACACACACACACACACACACACACACACACAGTGACACACACGCACACACACACACAGTGACACACACACACACACACACACACACACACACACACACACACACACACACACACACACACACACACAAATGGACAAAATGGACAAATGTTAAGCCCTCGACGTCTTTCGACGTTGACCCTGAGGTCAGTTGTGGAGATAGCTCCCTCTGCCTCTAGAGACAGGGCCTCCATGCGCTACGTGGAGTCTTGGGGCCAGCACTACAATCCACCTGGAGCTTGGCCAGAGTCATCCAGGGGCACTGACAATGGCGCAGCTCTGGGACTGGACACCAAGGCCCACACGTACCCGTCTGCTGCACGATGTTGCTGCCAAGCCAGCGGTCTTGTCCACCCCAGTCAATGACCAGGTACTCATTTATACTCCTGAGTCGAGAGAAGCAAGTGTGGGAGAGTTTCTTGCTCAAGGAAACTGCGACAGTGTCGCCTCCACCAGGATCGAACCTTCAACCCTCATCACGGAATACAAGATCCCAGATGTCATCACCAACGCTCTACCATCTGCTCCACCACACACACACACACACACACACACACACACACACACACACACACACACACACACACACACACACACACACACACAATTCGTTCCTCACCGAGTAAGCCAGTGAGGAGGGAAGATGTCTTGCGAATACCTAAAATTTGACTCTATAACACAAAAAGTCTCTCAAGTCACACTCTATTACAGAGACAGAGTTGCTCACCTGCTCGCTTGTGCATGCAGATATCATGCTTGTCTTTGGCTGTAACTTTTAGATGCCTATTGTATAACAGCAAAAAAATGTCGACAAACGTAGACCACATACGTACACATTCACATACAAATAGACACACAAATAGACAGACAAACATAGGCATACAGACAGACATGCAAACACAGACAAACAAACACACAAACCAACAGACAAACAAACAAACACAACACACAACAAACAGACAGACAAACATACAGACACACAAACAAAGACACAAACAGACAGACAAACATACAAACAAACATACAGACACACAAACAAACACAAACATACAAACACCCAAACACACAAATACAACTACACAATAGCAAACACACACCAACATATACTAACACACAAACAAACCCACACACAAAGATGAAACAATCCAAACAAAGTTGAAACAATCCACCGCACCATGTAATCGGTGAGAGCTTAAAATCGGGAAACGGACGTCGACCAGTTATGGCCTCATAGACAATCGAGCCAAAGTTCCAGTAATCCACCTGCATCCCAACACAAAACGCCAACAAAATCAAACATTCCAACCACCTGAAACATGCCACACAACTCACGGTCGTCGTATAATTCTCAACACTGAGAAAAAGTTCAGGTGCCTGACATGCAATATTATAATCAATATCAATAAATATCTCAGCTTCCTGTCAACTATGTTTACCAGATAGACAAACGTGCCAACAAACGATTTTGCTAATGTTTCGTGGGTTAAGTCTTTGGCATAGCCGAGATCGATTAGCTTGTGTATAACCTGCCACAAAGAGGAGTTTTTTGAGAGTCAGGATACCTGTGGATGTTAGATAGAAGGATGAGAGAGAGAATGAGATGGTACTGTATGATGTATTGGAGATTGTCTGAGATAGTGATGAAGACAAGTGTGAGTGACTTGACTAACAGAAAGACAGATAAACAAATAAACAGACAGACAGACAGACAGACAGGCACTTGGACAGACAGACAGACAGACAGACAGATGAACACACAGACAGACAGACAGATAAACAGGCAGACAAAGAGACAGACAGACAGATGGACAGACAGACAGATAGATGGACACACAGACAGACAGACAGATAAACAGACAGACAGACAGATGGACAGACAGACAGACAGACAGACAGATGAACACAGACAGACAGATGAACACAGACAGACAGACAGATAAACAGACAGACAAAGAGACAGACAGACAGACAGACAGATGGACAGACAGATAGATGGACACACAGACAGACAGATGGACACACAGACAGACAGACAGATAAACAGACAGACAGACAGAATCAACAGACAGATGGACAGACAGATGGACAGACAGACAAACAGACAAATGGACACACAGACAGACAAACATATAACATTAACTGCACTCATCATTGAGTACACAAGTTACCCTGCCATGCATTTTCTTCAAGACAATGTTCTCTGGTTTGATATCACGATGTATAATTCTCTTATCGTGAAGATACTCCACTGCACCTGCAATGTCCTTCATCAACAAAAGAACTTCTACCTCTCGTAAACCACAACGATTTTGAGGCCGACAGAAACACTACATAATACATAATATCTACAACTGTGAACTTACACACACACACACACACACACACACACACACACACACACACACACACACACACACACACACATGCACACACACGCACACACACACACCCCAGTGTTCTAGCCAGGATATTTAATATTACGTCATCAAATAATGACGTCATCAAATGTTTAATGTTGACATATTTGATAACAACATCATATCGTTTACTTTACTTTTCCCTAGTTGTATTACGTAGAGTCTTATGCATGTATATTAGTTACTGCATGATTGGTAGACTATTCAATATAATAGCCACTCCGGACTTGTCAAATAAACCTCATTGAACATAACCTTGTTGAACATAACACAGATAGATATATAATACACTAGAATATTACAATGATAAGTTGACTTAATTAACTTAAAACTGGAATTCTGAGCTGAGCTTTACAAGAATAAGTTGTGCATACACGTTGGCTACTGTGCCATCAAACTTAAGAAATGAATAGAATTTAATGAATAGTATAGGGATACTAATATGCCTTCTGACCATTTATCCTTCTTTTGACCATAACTAGCTAATACGCTACGTTTCTAGTAGTATAATGTAATCTTGTGTAAAATCCATACAAAAAGCTTCGAGAATTTGTAGCTGCAAGCGTGCTTTATGAGGGAGGATCACTATGTTTTTATAACCATAGTAATTTAGAGAATTGATACATCCAGTTGAGTGGTTATGCTCTGAACAGATCTGCGAAGGTGTACTGTACCTACTAAACATGCGATTGAAGATAAACAGTAATTAGTAGAACACCTGCTGCAACAACAAAGAGACAACACCCAAAGATTTTAGATGTCATGAGATTGTTCTTTAGGAATGTGGGGACCATCAAGACCAATAGAGGTAAATGGCTTTAAATCCACAATGAATCTTGAAGGAAGACATCCCACACTACGTGTGGTAGGCTCTCCATTTTTCCCCAACCGTCAATAATTGCTGTTTTTCCCTCCCCAAACGTCCCTTCCTTGTTCCAACCGTCAAAATGACAGTACAGACGGTACTGGCGAGAACATAGCACACACAGGCATGCACACATGCACGTGCACACACACACACACACATACACACACACACACACACACACACACACACACACACACACACACACACACACACACTTGTCTTAGACTGCCTCTGTCACACCATTCCATTCCCAATATTGCCAGTCCGTTTCTTGTTAGATCACCAAAGCAGTCTGGCACCGCCAGTGCAGTCACTAAATTAGGATGCCTGAGGTCATACATCATTTTCACTTCCTTTGCCCATCGTTGTTTGTTTGCTTCATTCAAATCAGAACGACAAACCTTCAATGCAATTGAATCCCCAGATGTCTGTGTAAACGAGAAAACAATACTTTAGTTTGACAACAAAATGGGAGACAAACTACTAACACAGTGAACAGACATATAGCTAAACAAACAGCAAACAGAAAGACAGACAAACAGTTGCATGAACTTATGTCTGAGACAAACAGACAAGCAAACAGACAAGCAAACAAGCAAGGTAAAGGAGCTGGGGCCTGGCTGGATTCTATTCCAACCTCAACAAAGTTTGCGCTGAATGCTGCCGACTTCTGTCTTGCATCTTGTTTGAGGTTGGGGTGTAACATGCCCCTTGCTGCAGCTCTTGATAGTTGTGAGTGCGGTCAATTGCTGGATAGTAAAGGATATCACTTGCTAACATGCAAACACAAAGGTGGACCTATCTGGACACACGGTTCCATTGTGAACATGTGGGCAAATTGTTTGAGTAATCTCCACATTACTCACAAAACGAAGCCTAGGGACCTATATGATGGCAACCATTGTCGACCAGATATTGTGTATTCAACCCTCAATCTGACACCAACGTTGAATTGGATATTTCGCTTGCCCATCCTTGGAATGGTGACATCCTATCGCTCGCTTCCAAGGAAGATGGTGCAGCTGCAGCTAGAAGAGAGCAGCAGAAAGTGACAAAATATGGTCAGCAGCTTGACATTTTTGGGAATTCTTCAACATGTATAACTGTTGTGTTTGAACACTTTGGTCGTTGGAGTGGAAGAGCTCAATGTCTTTTACGTGATCTACCAACCCTTTCAGTCAACGAAGATGGACAGAACAACAGCACTGACTTCATTGTATACTGGCGGCGCTGTATTTCCGTTGCGTTGCAACAGTGTAATGCAAGAGTAATTACTAGAAAAGTTTCAAAACTTGCTCAGTGTAACTCATGTAATCTTGAGTCTTACTCGTTTCAGTTGTTTAGCCGTTAGCCATTAGTTTTAGCGTAGGGCCTGCAGGCTTGCTTGTCTGTTTTACAGTTTAGTGTGAGTGTACTAGTTTCAATGTATAAAATATATGTATTAAGACAGACAGACAAACAGGTAGACAGACAAACAGGTAGACAGACAGACACGCAAAGAGACAAAGCAGACAGAAAATAGAAAGACAGATAGACACGCGTAGACAAACCAACAGAGACAGACAACTAGACACGCACAACCAAATGAACAGAGCAAACTCTCCAACGCCCCATCAAAAGAACTCCCCACCATTTCAT
>NC_085092.1:6318865-6336365 GCF_963422355.1 Corticium candelabrum | reverse complement strand
AACAAACAATCAGAAAGACAGACAAACAGACCAACAGACAAACAAACAGACACACAGATAGACAGACAAACAGACAAACAAACAGACAGATAGACAGAAAGACAAACAGATAGACAAACAAACAAACAAACAAACAAACTGACAAACAAATAAAAAACACAAACCCAGAAAAACAAAGGACAAACAAACAAACAGACAGACAAACAAACAGACGGACAGACAGACAAACAGACCAACAGACAAACAAACAGACACACAGATAGACAGACAGACAGACAAACAAACAGACAGATAGACAGAAAGACAAACAGATAGACAAACAAACAAACAAACAAACTGACAAACAAATAAAAAACACAAACCCAGAAAAACAAAGGACAAACAAACAAACAGACAGACAAACAAACAGACGGACAGACAGACAAACAGACAGACAGACAAACAAACTGACAAAAAAACATAAACACAGAAAGACAAAAGACAAACACACAAACAGACAATCAGACAGACAGACAATCAGACAGACAGACAGACATACAGACAGAGCAACAGAAATCAGACAGACAGGCAAACAGACAGACATGTTATTTGACAGACAGACAGACAAACAGACAGACAGAGCAACAGACAAACAAACAGACAGACAAACAAACAGACAGACAGACAGACAAACAGACAGACCAACAAAACAGACAAACAAGCAGACAACAGATAAACATATTTCTACATCGTACATCATTACTAATTCTCTTAATTTACCAACAAATGTCTTCGCTCTTTTGCAAGCATCCAACCATTGCGTAGCAACAATTAGCTTGCCACGAGCCAAAACACACAAGAATTTCACCGTCTTTAGAACCTAAAAACAAGTGAGAAACATGCCAGCATCCGTATGGCAGCAACGTCTACATGAAATAAACTGTGGATGCTGGACAGATGGACTGACCTTGTCAGCGATGAGGTGAGTACAGTCGTGGACACTGCTGACGACAATGCCGCCAAGGTCACCAACTATCTACATAAGATGAAGTGATGATGTGAGTGGATGACTGTTAGATAAAAGAGAAGCAAAGGAACAGAGAGAAATAGACACACAGATAAACCAACAAATTCACAGAAACAAACAGGCACACAGACTAATGCTAACAAATACATGGATAGAGAAAGAAAGAACTAACAAACACACAAACATACAAACAAACAAATGGACAAACAGATAAACCAACAAATGAACATAAACAAACAGACAGACAAACTAAAAACTAACAAATACATAGATGGAGAAATAAACAACACACATACAAACAAACAAACAAACAAGCAAATGGACAAACAGGTAAACTAACAAATGCACAAAAAACAAACAGACAGACAGTCTAGAAACTAACAAATACATAGATGAAGAAATAAACAACACACACACACACACACACACACACACACACACACACACACACACACACAAACAAACAAATGGACAAACAGATAAACTAACAAATGCACAAAAAACAAACAGACAGACAGACTAAAAACTAACAAATACATAGATGGAGAAATAAACAACAAACACACACAAACAAACAAACAAATGGACAAACAGATACACTAACAAATGCACAAAAAACAAACAGACAGACAGTCTAGAAACTAACAAATACATAGATGAAGAAATAAACAACAAACACACACACACACAAAACAAATAGACAAACAGGTAAACTAACAAATGCACAAAAACCAAACAGACAGACTAGAAACTAACGAATACAGACATGGGCATAATTATGGAGCCACCCTCATATAAGCTGAGGCAGGGAAATCAACAGAACATTGCAGATTTATGAATATACCTGCAGACACACCGATTCATCAAATCATGCTATTTGGGTATTTATATTGTTCTGATTGGACGTTTTGACAACCCGTAGCAACAAAAAGACTAAGAGAATGACCAGACTAACCACCGCCGCCATGCATTACCATGTCCAAACCGTTCATGTTGCATGTGACGTCACAGGAGCAGATGAGAATAGACTACAATATGCAAGTAAACTGAAACGAATAGTCTCTATTTAATCTTTGAGTATGTCTTCCAACATAAACAAAGTCATTTTATTGCTAGAAGCTTTTTGAAAACGATTTTGATTCTAGTAACTTTCAAATTTACTGGTTGAACTGACACAGCAAGAAGCAGTCGTGTATCTCAACAGGTCACACATCACCTCCAATCTCAGACCTGCAGACATGTGGATGGCACAATCAGAGCCATTACCTCACCATTAGACTTGTTTTTAATTTACTAGAAAGTGCAGCTGTCACTGTAGATGCATGTACTTGCAGTGTCTGAGAAAGTCCAATAATATTTTAATCTAAGTCGCATGCTCAGGGTGGCTCCATAATTATGCCCATGTCTGTACATAGATGGGAAACAAACAACAAACACACACACAAACATACAAACAAATGGACAAACAGATAAACTAACAAATGCACAAAAACCCAGACAGACAGACAGACTAAAAACTAACAAATACATAGATGGAAAAATAAGCAACAAACACACACAAATACACAAACAAATGGACAAACAGATAAACTAACAAATGCACAAAAAAAACAGACAGACTAGAAACTAAAAAATACATAGATAGAGAAATAAAAAATAAACACACACAAACAAACAAACAAATGGACAAACAGATAAACCAACGAATGCACAAAAAACCAAACAGACAGACAGACTAGAAACTAACAAATACATAGATGGAGAAATAAACAACAAACACACACACAAACAAACAAACAAATGGACAAACGGATAAACTAACAAATGCACAAAAACAGACAGACAGACAAACTAGAACAAACACACAAACAAACAAATAGACAAACAGATGAATGAACAAATGCACAGAAACCAGATAAACAGATACATAGAATTAGATAGACAAACAAACAACAAACTAAGACGAAAACATACAAACAAAACAACAGAAAAAAATCCATTTGCATGTAACACACACACACACACACACACACACACACACACACACACACACACACACACACACAGATCCAGACCCAGACAGATCCAGACCCAGACCCCCCCCACACACACACACACAAACACACACACACACACACACACACACACACACACACACACACACACACACACACACACACATTCTACTCCAACCTTTTCTCCTTGTTTGTATCTCATGCCAGTAAACAGCACTTTAGGTGGTCCAGACTCAATAACATCAGCACTTCCTACACTCAAATCCAATCAACACAATTCAACAAAGCAATCCACCAATGAAACGTTGAGATGGGTCATTTACCTGCTACTGATTGTCTTAGTGATGATCTCCTCCTTTTCAATGGTGGAGGTGCAGTCAATGCCTGCAAACAGGTGGTGCACTAATTGAGTTGCTGATAGGCAGACAAACAGAAACAAACAAACAAACATACAAACAGACAAGTACATAAATGTGGAGACACAAACTGAAGAACAGAAGACAAACAAACACATACACTAACAAATAAACAAACAAACAAATAAACAGACAAACATACATACAAACACAAACAGACAATAATCTGACATACACAGACAAACAAAAATGAGACAAACAAAAACTCATGCAAACAGACAATCAAAGAGACGAGCAAACATACATACAAACAAATAGACAACAAACAGACAAACAGACACACACAAGCAAACAGACAGACACCAACAGACATACACAAACAAACACAAACAGATATACAACAAACAAAAAACAAACAAACAAAAACTCAGACAAACAGACAAACAAACAAATAGACAAACATACAAACAGACACACACACACACACACACACACACACACACACACCTGCAAACACAAACAGACATACACAGACAAAAAACTCACACAAACAGACAAACAAAGAGACATACAAACAGACAAATAAACAAACATATGCAAACAGATAACAAGGCAGAGTCAGACAGACAAACAGACAGACAGACAAACAGACAA
Organism: Corticium candelabrum; assembly: GCF_963422355.1. Lineage (NCBI taxonomy): Eukaryota > Metazoa > Porifera > Homoscleromorpha > Homosclerophorida > Plakinidae > Corticium > Corticium candelabrum. The sequence continues at coordinate 6,332,334 of NC_085092.1, read as the reverse complement.
ATAAACGAACAAACAAACAGACACACAAACAGAGACACATAAACAGACAAACAGAAAACTAGCAAGCAAGCAATCAAACAAACAAAACACAAACAAGATAGACAACTAATTGTCACATTTCGACAAACATTGTCTACCTCACTATTCCCTGTCACATCGGACAATCCCCGTTTTCTCCTCATCTTGCCAACAGCCACAGACGTTTGACTATCAGTATCAGCTGCCACGATAGGAGTCGACGACAATGACTAAAACAAACATCATGTCTTGTCACACTGTGTGAGAGAATGCATCTATTTCTTACTTCTGCCTCTGATTCGGTCTTGGGTGATGACGTAATAGTTGATTGTTGTTGGGAGTGATGCTGAGTTCTATTGGAAGCAGCTTCAAATGTTTTGTCAGCAGAGAGAGAAGCTGAATGGTAGAAATAATGATGAAGTTACAGATTTGACGTAAGAAATGAATGCTGTCTGTCCATCTATCTGTCTGTCAGTTTGTCTGTCCTGTCTGTGTGTCTGTCTGTGTGTCTGCCTTTCTATTTATCTGTCTGCCAGTCTGTGTGTCTGTCTGTCTGTCTGTCTGTCCTTCTGTTTATCTGTCTGCCTGTCTGTGCATCTGTCTGTCTGCCCATCTGTCTGTGAGTCTGTGTGTCTGTCTGTCCTTCTGTTTTCTGTTTATCTGTCTGCCTGTCTGTGCGTCAGTGTGTCTGTCTGTCTGTCTGTCCTTCTGTTTATCTGTCTGCTGTCTGTGTGTCTGTCTGTCTGTCTGTCTGTCCTTCTGTTTATCTGTCTGCCTGTCTGTACGTCAGTAGGTCTGTCTATCTGCCTGTCCTTCTGTTTATCTGTCTGCTGTCTGTGTGTCTGTCTGTCTGTCCTCTGTTTATCTGTCTGCCTGTCTGTGTGTCAGTGTGTCTGTCTGTCTGTCTATCTGTCTGTCTGTCCTTCTGTTTATCTGTCTGTCTGCATGTCTGTCTGTGTGTCTGTCTGTCTGCACATCTGTCTGTTTGTGTGTTGTTTGTGTATATCAAGAATTCATCATAATTGATCACAACACAACCAACAGCTTACCAACTGCACAAACCGCTGCCGCCGAAGACAAACTCTACAACACACACCAATCAACCACACTACATTTAACTGACTAAAAACTCCTCACTTCAGTTCCAACATCTCCTAATGCAACAGTTGCTGCCGCTGTAGCATCATTTGATTCACCAATTGATTGTTTAAGGTTCTTTCTATGTCCTCGTCCTCCGCCTCTTGTTGCTCTTTTCCCTGCTTTCCTAATGCTGTTCTGTCCTGTGCCTGTATAAGAGACTGTAATAAAGGAGCGATCATTTCTTAGTATTTGTTTTGTTGACATGGGAATGACTTCAGCTGAGATGAAGCAAACAGCAAACATACAGAGAGGGAGGTACAGACAGCGTGACAACATAACACAAATGTAGTTTGTTATATTGTGTAGTGTTTTAAAGTTATTTAGTTGAAATTATCATATAGCTTGTAACAGTACTGATTTATGGAAATATACGTATTTGACAGACAGACAGACAGACAGACAGACATTGTAATAGCTGTGATTTATGAAAATATACTACCACTGACAGACAGACAGACAAACAGATAAACAGGCAGGCAGGCAGGCAGGCAGGCAGGCAGGCAGGCAGGCAGGCAGGCAGGCAGGCAGGCAGGCAGACAGACAGACAGACATTGTAATAGCTGTAATTTATGAAAATATACTACCACTGACAGACAGACAGACAAACAGACAGGCAGGCAAGCAGACAGACAGACAGACAGACAGACAGACAGACAGGCAGGCAGGCAGACAGGCAGGCAGGCAGGCAGGCAGGCAGGCAGGCAAGCAGACAGACAGACAGCCAGCCAGGCAGCCAGGCAGACAGACAGACAGACAAGAAACAGACAAACAATATTTAGTCTGTACTAGCAGTTGCAATATGCAAATATATGTATTAACAGACAGACAGACAGATGGGCAAAGAAACAGACAGACAGATACACAAACAGACAGACAGACAGACAGACAGACTAAAACCCGTGAATCCACCTGTCAGCGATTGCGACGATCCCTCGGCGTCATCAACCTCTCCATCCGCCTTCTCTTCCTTCTTCTTCTCGTTTGTCCAACTAAACGAGTCGTCACTATCCAACACTCGAGCCTTCTTCGTCCTACTACACACATTCACAGGCGAGTCACATGACATCTCAAAATCATCCATCGCCACACCAACAGCAGCTGCTGGTTCAGAGTGAGAGAACCCAAACGAGCCAAGCTGCACTTTTCTAAGCGATAATAATGGACGTCCTGACTTAGTAGTTTGAGAGTCACCCAAGTCACGTGACTCAATAGAAGCAGTAGATGTATGATTCGAGTCATCATCACCTGGTTGCTCCTGTGCAAAGATGTAGAGAAGAGTGTGAGTGATGTGGCTTGATAGATCGATATGTGAATGATGACTTACTGATGTGTCGCACATGAATGCTACTCGTTTGGGAGCCTTGGACTTCCGTCTTGTGCGAGTGCTCATACCCTAGAGAATCGTGGGATTGGAGTCGGTTTGCATGATTTGTAAAGTGTTGTGTCTGGACAGACTTGCATGCATTCTGAATGTATTTTCATGTAAATAGAAAAACAAATAATAAATAAATAAATAAATAAATAATGATATATGAATGTGAATGTACCAACACCTCACTTGCCTGTCTGCCTATCTGCTTGTCTGCCTGCCTGTCTTTCAACAAATAATCTGTCTGACTGACTGTCTGTTTGTCTGTCTGTCTGTCTGTCTGTCTGTCAACAAATATTCTGTCTGTCTGTCTGTCTGTCTGTTTGTATGTTTCTCAAAAATAATGTGTCTGTCTGTGTGTCTGTGTGTCTGTCAACAAATAACCTGTCTGTCTGTCTGTCTGTCTGTCTGTCAATACATATATTTTCAAACATTGAACTATTATACACCATCTAAGCAAAGCAATTAAATACTACCCAAGCCAATAGAGCTTGGTTCTACCTACAACTATTTATGTTTATGTGGCTGTCTCTTTGTCTGTCTGTCTGTGCAGCTGACTGTCTGTCTGTTTGTCTGTCTGTGTGTCTGTCAACAAATAATCTGTCAGTCAGTCTGTCTGTCTGTGTGTCTGTGTCTGTCTGTCAACAAATAATCTGTCTGTCTGTCTGTTTGTCTGTCCGTCTGTCTGTCTGCGTGTACATTAATCTGTCTATCTATCTCTCACTCTGTTAGTCTTACTATCCATGACTGTACCATCTCTGACCGTCAGTATGGTATGCACCTACCACTCATCCTTCCCCGACTACACATCACATACCTGTGACCTCACAGATTCCTCAGAATGCTTCGACTTGTTATCGACACTTGCTACTCCACTCTCTCTACTATCGCTGGCCTCACGTGTCAACAAAAACTTCCCACCAACAGCCTCATCAGAACACACACTCTTCGTTTCGTCTTCCTTCCTATTCCCTTCCATTTCCACTCCACTTTCATTGACACCCAAATCGTCGCCATTGGCATCTTCTTCAAGATTATATGCAAGAGTTGGTTCACAGGCTTCTTCACTGTTTGCTTCGCTTTCGGGTTGTAAATCATACGCTAAGGTCGGCTCACACTCGTCGGTGTCTTTTGTTTGTTCGTCGTCACTTCCTACTAGATTGTAAGGTAATGTTTGTTCGACGTTTGGTGATGGTGATCCAGTCGCGGTTGTCGCTGTGCCACTGTTTGGAAACGTTTCCATGATGAAGTAGGCTTGGGTTTGTTCCATATCACCACCGATAACGTCTATAAACGTGAACACAACGATTGAATTACAATGTGATTGAAGGTTGACAAGAAACGTGATAAAGTAATAAATCAAGTTGGTGCACACAGAGAAGAAGCGGTAGGTTAGTTACTATGCTTGGTGTGAGTGGCTGCAACTGTATTTACTTCTACTGAAGAGAAGTTGAACAAGAACGACAAATTGACTGACAAGTTAGTACATAGAAAGATGAACAATAAAAGACCGAAGTAGTAGGGAAACATACAGAACAGTAATCATATCAACACACAAACAGCATGCAAACAAACAAACAGACAGACAAACAGACAGACAAACAGACAGACAAACAGACAGATAAACAAACAGACAAACAGACAGACAAAAAGACTGACAAACAGACAGACAAACTGTAATTAGCAGAAAGTTGGGAAGACTGGGACATTCTTCATTCGCACGTAGTTAAATTATGGCGTCGGCCGTTTGGGCCAGACTAGAATGTAGTAGTGTTGTTCTTTGAAAATATATGTATTGACAAACAGACAAACAGACTGACAAACAGACAAACAGACTGACAAACAAACAGACAAACAGACAGACAGACAGACAGACAAACAAACAGACAGACAAACAAACAGACAGACAAACAGACAAACAGACAGACAAACAATGAGACAGACACACAGACAGACAAAAAACAGACAAACAGACTGACAAACAATGACACAGACAAACAAATAGACAAACAATAAGACAGACAGACAAACAAACATACAAAAAACTGGCAACCAGAGACAAACAGACTGACAAACAGGCAGACAAACAGACTGACAAACAGACAGACAAACAGACAGACAAACAGACAGACAAACAGACAGACAAACAGACAAACAATAAGACAGACACACAGACAAACAAACAGACAGACACACAGACAGACAAAAAGACAGACAAACAGACTGACAAACAATGACACAGACAAACAAATAGACAAACAGACAAACAAACAGACAAAAACTGCCAAACAGACAAACAAAAAGACAGACAAACAGACACACAAAAAACTGACAAACAGACAGACAAACAGACTGACAAACAGACAGACAGACAAAGAGACTGACAAACAATGAGGCACACAAACAGACAGACAAACAGACAGACAAACAGTAAGACAGACCAATAGACAAACAGACAGACAAGCAATGAGACAGACCAATAGACAAACAAACAGACAATCAATGAGACAGACAAACAGACCAACAAACAGACAGACAACATGAGACAGACAAACAGACAAATAAACAAACAAAAAACAGACAGACAAACAGACAGACAGACAGACAGACAGACAAACAGACAGACAAACAGACAGACAAGCAAGGAAACAACAGATTAACTTACATGTAACTAATAAACAAAAACAGACTGATAAACAACCAGCCAAGCCACAAATAAAAATAAATAAATAAACAAACAAACAACTACATCAAATATACAAACAAACAAATACAAACAAACAAACAGACAGACAATGAGACAGACAAACAGACATGCAGACAAACTTACAGACAAACAGACAGACAACTGTTTAACAAACAGATAGACAACACACAAACAGACAGACAATGAGACAGACAGACGAACAAACAAACAAACAAACAAACATACAATGAGACAGACAAACAAACAGACAGAGACAATGAGACAACAAACAAACAAACAAACAACAAACAGACAGACAATGAGACAGACAAACAAACAAACAAACTGACAGACAGACAGACAGACAAATCAACAAACACTAACAAACAAATAGATAAAGTAACAAGTAGACAAACGTCAAAGGCCAGTTAAACAACAAGCAAAAATCCAAAAAACTAACGAGTAAAACCTCTAATTAAACATACATTTAACAACATTGCAAAGAAGTCGCCTTATCTTTTACCTTCAACATCGTAATCATTGATTTCTTCATTTGTAGGTTCGTGTTTGTTATCAAGTAAGTTGTCCTTGGTCTTGGACTCGTCGTCAATGCGTTTGCTGATTAATGTTGTTTCATTGCTCGTGTCTTTGTTGATGTGAGGTGACAGTGTTGGACTGTCAAACATGTACTCTTCTTCTTCTTCTTCTTCTCTTTCTGTTGCTTTCGTATCTGAGTTCTCAGCATCTAAAAAGATTTGATAAAAGTTGAAACAGATGGACAGATTGACAGACAGACAAACAGACAGACAGACAGACAGATTGACAGACAGATTGACAGACAGACAAACAGATTGACAGACAAACAGCCAGCCAGCCAGCCAGCCAGCCAGCCAGCCAGCAAGCAAGCCAGCCAGCCAGCCAGCCAGCCAGCCAGCCAGTCAGATAGCCAGCCAGCCAGCCAGCCAGCCAGCCAGCCAGCCAGCCAGCCAGCCAGCCAGCCAGCCAGCCAGCCAGCCAGCCAGATAGACAGCCAGCCAGATAGACAGCCAGCCAGATAGACAGCCAGCCAGCCCAACAGATTGACAGACAGACAGACAAACAGACAGACAAACAGACAGACAGACAACCACACAGACAGACAGACAGACAGACAAACAGATTGACAGACAGATAGATAGACAGACAGACAGACAGACAGACAGATTGACAGGCAAACAGAGACATGTAGACAGAGACAGACAGACAAATTGACAGACAAACAGACAGACAGACAGACGGACAGACGGACAGACAGGCACATAGACAGACAGATTTAATGCCTCCAAGGTTGTATTCAAATACACAAAACTAGTCCAATGTCTATCATTACAAACTCACCATTATTGTTACTTTCTGCTCGTTCGCTTATCGTATCCACATCCACTCCATCAGAACACGACTCGGTTAGCAACAATGTCGGTTCTATAGTCTGACCAGATCCCCCTATCTCCTCATTTCCCTCACAAATCACACTAGGACTACCATAAGTAGCCACATCGTCATCAGACGCAGATATCACTGTCCTCTCCATCTCACAGCTTTCATTATTTTGCTCATGATTTTTGCCTTCCGGTGGCGTGTCAGATGCCAATACTTTGGATTTGTCTGGAGCCTCTCCGGTGTTTGAGAATGGTAAGGTTTCATTGGCTTGTTGGCTCGTGTTTGAAATTAATGATTGAGAGGTAAGCATATTGTGAGTGGAAACAGTAGATGGTAAGTCTCCAGTAGTTGATGTAGAATGTGGCTCGACTTTATCAGTGACATCATCCTAAGCAGTACGATTAAATGTGTGTGTGTGTGTGTGTGTGTGTGTGTGTGTGTGTGTGTGTGTGTGTGTGTGTGTGTGCGTGTGCATGTGTATCCACAAATATTACTGCAATTTCTGATGTTGTCTCATCTCCACTGTTGTTCATCTCCGGTGCATCTCCAATGTGATATTCACATTTAATGCCTGCAAATGTAAGGCAACTGCCACTCGTAAGCTCATAACACACTTGAGGTCTGAGAGGCATCTAGACAATAGACACAGACTTCTGCAGTACTAAACAATAACTGACAACATATAGAGAGATGTACATCTCCTCTATGAGTTTTGTTTTTGCTGTTGAGATCTTTGATAAAATGGACGTCGTGAGATGTTTCAATGCATGCGTGTTGCTTAGAGAGTGCCTAAGATGGAAATACAAAACACAAAAATGTATGAAAAAGATGAAAATAAAAGCAATTTTAAATGCTACATATGAGTGTAATTTTAATAAAAAATCACTACTCTTTAATAAACAGCTAGATGATGACTTTTATGAAGATAATCTGATATACGTACTAACAGATGGATCAATCAACAAACAAATAGGCAGACAAGTAGACAGCTGAATGAACAGACAAACAGACGATACAATATGTATTTCACAGACAGACAGACAGACAGACAGACAAGCAGGCAGACAAGCAGGCAGACAAGCAGGCAGGCAGGCAAACAGACAGACAGACAGACAGACAGACAGACAGACAGACAGACAGAACTTTATATAGTTACCTTGCTAGCATTGTATTATAGATGTATGTTTGAAATAAATGTTAATAGACAGACAGACAGACAGACAGACAGACAGACAGACAGACAGACAGACAAACAGGCAGGCAGGCAAACAGACAGACAAAACAGACAGACACAGAAAATGACATTAGTGACATATATAGTGTCCAATTGCATGCAACCTAAGTTGATAATTTCTTAGAGACCCGTGTAGGTCTAATTGATATATAATGGACTTTCGTATCTATAGCTTGTAATAGTTCATATTTATAAAATATAAAGATTTGACAGACAGACAGACAGACAGACAGACAGAACTTTATGTAGTTACCTTGCTAGCATTGTATTATAGATGTATGTTTGAAATAAATCTTAATAGACAAACAGACAGACAGACAGACAGACAGACAGACAGACAGACAGACAGACAGTAATGTAAAGAACTATCATACTCAGTTTTGCGTACATTAGTTTGTGATGTGTATTGACCCTATTGGGTCTCTTGAACATTCTAAATAGTTTTAGTTGTAATAGCATTCATTTATGAAAATATATGAATTATGACAGACAGACAGACAGATTGTCTTATTACCCCGAAGGTCTGAACCCGCAAGACTATCCATTACCCTGTTCATCAAATTATGACAGACAGACAAACAAACAAAAGTTATAGTTATTAGTTCCTTCAAGTTTGTTTGAGTTTAGTTTACTAGTAGTTCATGAACATTATTACTAAGTTGGACAGCACATATAGTCATTTGCATTGTGGAAATGTATGATAGATAAATGTTCAAATAAATAAATGTGATTGACAGACAGACAGATGCAGCAACGCAATGCAAGAGTGTTACTGCAAAAGACAAGTCCAGTATAGTGGTGGACTCAGTTGGTGCCATCATGTTAGCTTATTGTCAACTGTTCACTGTTATAGTTAGAGACCTCTTGGGTTCAACTTGTCTTAGAACTTGCTGAGTTTTAGTGTATTGTAGACTGTAATAATGTCTTGTATAAGTAATATATGTATTGACAGACAGACAGAGACAGACAACCAGACAGATTTAAGAAATATATGAGCATGACAAACAGACAGACAGACAGACAGACAGACAGACAGACACAGACAAACAGACAGACAGACAGACAGATAGACACAGACAAACAGACAGACAGACAGACAGACAGACAGACAGACACAGACAGACAGACAGACAAACAGACACAAACAGACAGACAGACAAACAGACTAGAAATATAACGTAGAGTTTGTTTCAATAAATTGAAATTGACAGACAGACAAACAGACAGACAGACAGACAGGCAGATAGACACAGACAGACAGACAAACAGACAGACAGACAGACAAACAGACACAAACAGACAGACAGACAAACAGACTAGAAATATAACGTAGAGTTTGTTTCAATAAATTGAAATTGACAGACAGACAAACAGACAGACAGACAGACAGACAGACAGATAGACACAGACAGACAGACAAACAGACAGACAGACAGACAGACAGACAGACACAGGCAGACAGACAGACAGACAAACAGACAGACAGACAAAGAGACAGACAGACAGACAGACAGACAAACAGACTGACAGACACAGACAGACAGACAAACAGACAAACAGACAGACAGACAGATAGACACAGACAAACAGACAGACAGACAGACAGACAGACAGACAGACAGACACAGACAGACAGAAAGACAGACACACAAACAAACAGACAGACAGACACCCATATTACACCAAAAAACAAAACCAACATATACCGGTACCTTGACTGGGATATGCACATTGCAAGAGACATCCCGACCGACGACATTCTCTCCTGGCGCCAAATTCAAAACTGAAACTTCTAACAAAACGAAACAACACGAGAGCTTCGTATCACCTTCAAATACAAGACAAGTCTTCTCAGCCACGCCCTTCTGCTTCAAAACCTTCACATACGCAACCTATCGCGTGCAAATCAGCAATGAATGAATTTCCAATTAGCGCGCGAAGACATTTCATTCACTGTGAAAACGTGACGTCACTTCCAAATGTATCTCTAAAAATCAACGTTCAATACGAGTAAGCCTCCTACCGGACGTTTTCTTTGATTAGTCGTCTCGTCATCGGTGGAGTCGTCATACTCTAAAGGCTGCGTCTCATCTCCCATGTCGCGAATCGGCACGCCCACACATGTAGGCATATGCACGCGCTTTAGCCATTCGCGCCTCAACTCATTGGGCGCGCATGCCTAGTATGTAGCTACAGGTATTGTAAGTTGCATGACGTAATTTACTAAACTTATCCAGTTTTTACAGCATGAAATCATTCAAATGTTTTCCAGTTACTGAGTAGTTTGGTCCAGTTACTACCGTTTTGGCATGCATTAAGTTTGTGGCAATCCGGGACTTTAACCTTCTATTTCCGTTGTATGAGGTGATCGTCTGGCCTGAGACAATTTGTCGCACTATCGAGGTAACATACAGGCTAGACGAGTTCAGAAACAGATGTAAGAATGTATAAACTGTGTTGTTACAGTCTTCTGTTTCGAGATGGCAGGATTTTTCAAACCTCAAAGTGGAAAGCCGTTTATTCTCGTCTCCAAGGTAAATAACCTTCAAGTCGGTAGTCGGGTTTGTACTATTGGGTTCTTGGTGAGAGACACCGAGTGGCCTTCTACCCTTGCACACAACTGTATTCACACACTCAAAAGCCCCTAGGCTAAACCTTACACTTTAACTCTAGACGCGGTTATGGTCCCTCCCATAGGAGTGGCTAACACAATACAGTAACCTCTATTGCAGGGTTGTCTAGTTTTGTTGTCGCAACAAGTGTCTCGTGGTAAGCACGTCTTGGTATTGTCACTCTGTACAGTACTACAGGCGTAGTCAGCCCCTCCTCCGCCGCCCGGATGTCTGAAAGGGGAGCTGGGTATGGGAGTGTATGGCCTGGTGTTCCTAACAGTGTATCCCGCAATAGTGGTATTCCGAGGCAATACTTGGGTACTGTACACTGTACACTTGACGCACGCACAGAGTGTCACATGCACACACACACACACACACACACACACACACACACACACACACACACACACACACACACAGAAGCAAGCGAGCAAGCAAAAGAAACATGTACAGTACACCTACACTGTGTTGACTGTTCTTGTTTAATTTAGATTAAATTTGATGACTATGATACTGATCAAAGTGGTTATCTGGACCTCCAAGAGCTAAAAGCGGTCGAGATAGCATTCTATGCATATTGAATGAGACATCCACACTGATCTTGTCTTCATTCGATTAGGTTCTTTACGATTTAGGAATGAGGACCAGTGAAACTGACCTCGTCGGAGCATTGCTGGCATTGGATAAGGCAAAAGATGGGCGAGTCAGCTACGATGAGTTTAAAGTAAGTACAGCTGCAAATGCCGTGAAGGCCTTATTTCCACGCAAGCGCTTTCTTTTCCACACGTGTGGCTTGGAAAGAAGGGTACATCGATGCCATGTGCTGGGAAAATCCTGCATGTTGCAGGGCAGTATTGTACATGTAGGAACAAAATTTAAAATTTAATTAAACCGATCCGGTCTAACGTGCATTAAAGGGGTGTGGCATAGCGTGCGCTAACTAGGAGTGATCAAACGTGCGTTGAGAAGGTTCCCGGATAGCGTTAGGTTCTCATTCCCGGGTGTGTATCAAAAGTCTAAAGCTAGAGGGCTTTTACAAGATTTAGGTATTTATTTAAATGAAACTGCAGATACAGTACATTCACTAATAACCGATATTATATAATACTTATTTAATCATCTATACCTCAAACCGGAAGTTGATTACATTCTGCCTCTACCAAAAGTCATCTTTCTGAAAACCGGTCCGGCCATGGACCGGCTGGAGTGGGTGCTATGGCCCTGTGTTGTGTAAACGAATCAACTTGTTTGGTAGGAGTGGTATCGAGAAAGAGAAAAGCGTGTTGATGCCTTGACGTTGACTGAGGATTCACAGCGTGTGCTGTCACAGGCGATTCAATTCTTCAAGGTGATTGATCGCATTTTTCTTAATACACAAACAGCAAGGGTTGTTTACTTTATTTATTATTTCTGCATGAAGGATCATGATACAGACATGTCTGGTGAAATCGATCGTCATGAATTTGAGCTGATGTATCGTGATCTGAGAGATAAGTGGAGAATTGTCAGCAATGAATTCAGTACCTTCGATGAGCTCTATGGGTCGTTTGATCGAAATCGTGACGAGAAGGTTTCACTGGAAGAATTTGTGCAATGGCTGGTTGATGCAGGCTCAATTAGAGTCTCTACTGAAGCAGACTGAAGTTGAGTGTTTTCACTCATTTTGCACTTTGTAGTGTGATAGTTGGCTTTGTAGTGATGGTTTATTATGATACTTACACACACACACACACACACACACACACACACACACACACACACACACACACACACACACACACACACACACACACACACACACACACACACACACACACACTACAAGCACACGTGCACAGTTGTTTATCTCAAATTCATTTCGATATGCAGAGCCATTTTTGCCTTGATATACAGCAATATACAAATAGATATTTGATTGCATTGTAGCAGTTTATTGTATCTGGTGTCATTGTGTACAAGCAATCTTGATCAACATCAATGACTGGTTCTAGATGTTGTTGTAGAGAATCGGCTGCTAGAGGCGAATTCTATGTTTTGAAATTTGAAATGAGTACATGCAATAATGAAAGAACTCTTGCATTTGGTTGATTAAATTAACAATAATCTAGAAACTAAATTCAACTATTAAATGAGTTATTTGTCGACTTTTATTTGGTTCATTCTTGTCTTTGGGTTTAACCATCAAGAGCTCATTGTGTAGGTTCTCCAGTGCTGTACGTGTTTTCAACATGGGTAGACTAGAGAGCAAGAAATACCATGTTTGTTTCAACTTACGTGCAGAGGCATAGGAAGACCATGCAGACTACGGGGAGGGGGGGGGGGGGCACACCAGATATAAGGCAGAGACTCTCCACAGATTATGAAATAGATCAATTAGAGACTTTGCTAGTAGCTCTATTTCTGAGGATGATAGTGCAGTTCTAGTTACCTATGGAATGGATGAAAAGACCATCATATGTTAGTCGGGTGGGGGTAGAGTGGTGGTGGTGGTGGTGGGTTGTCACAGCTTTTCTCTTGGGTCTAGTATTTTTTCTTTTTTTACACAGTATTCCTGTGTGTGACATAGCAATAGCAATAAGTCATGTTTGTTATCAGGGGCACCTGCGTATACAAATCAGTAGAAATCAGTATACAAAGCGTTGAAGCACTGTAATATAGCAGCGTTTCCTATGCATGCACGCACAGGGCCAAATCTAGGGGGTATACTGCCCCATTTCCCATGCTGCCTATGCGCGCATGGGCTTCCTAGCTACGCCTCTGGTGGCATCCGCTCTTTTGACAATTTAGTATTCCAATCGGTTAAATTAATATCTTTTGGCTAAAGACTGTTTGATACGTATATGCAGAATCACTTGTAGGTCAAACCCTCCGCGTGCCCTACTAAAGACCCGGATATACTCAAAAATATGTTGCCTTTTTCGACGTCACGGTCCTTGCGTACCTAATCAATTAAATAAACAAATGAATTGCAAACTTATATATTTATGT
>NC_085092.1:6281186-6318665 GCF_963422355.1 Corticium candelabrum | reverse complement strand
ACAGTATTTCTGCCTGTTTTTATTAAGAAAGTAGCATCTAAATAGTTTGCAGTTCACATTCATCATTGCTCTCTACTTGTAGCTATAAAAATGCAGTTCTGTTAAATCAAAAAGCAGTCTGGCTGGCTGCCTGCCTGCACTGCCTGCTTGTGTCACCAAGTACATACTAAAATTCAACCAAATCATGGAATACAAAATATTGACATTCATGCATGCTTTTGATATGCATAGCAATCAACATAATTTCTTAGGCATATATAAGATGAAACATTGGCGGGAATTTATATTGGCGGTTTGCTAAGAAATTGATGGACAAAGGCTATTGGCGGATTCTATTTTGGCGGTCCGGACACCATTGTTTGATAACTGATATATGTCTTACCATAAGTGGTCATGGAGGAGTTTGTGATTGACAGATGTCTACTAACTACTGCCTAGTGATGAAGAACTGCTGTACATGTGTCAGTGCAAAGAATGGAACACGCGTGAACGTGACAGTCCAGCTTCATCTGTAGCCTCATGGCCTCATTCATAGGCACAACAAACGGCAAGCAAGGATTACCTACCATCTTGTGGCCTCATCCGCGTGGCATACCACCACATCGCCATGTGATGCCTGATCCACGTGGGTAATGACGTCAACATATCCCGGTGGCCAGAGTTAGTGATGGATTTTATATTGGCAGTCATTGAAAAATCTACCAAACGGCCAAAATAAATTTCCCGCCAATATTTCATCTTATACAGTATGTGTGTAGTTAATTCATCAATCATAGAAAGATCCCAATTAGACTTCAACAAACGAATCTAACCATTCATGATTGTGTCATAACAAGACAGTTTCTGCAACCAATTAATCTGTAGTTTTGTATCCTAAAAATGATGTGTAGGAAACTGGAGCCGACTTTGAAAAGAGTGTTGCAGTTTGCTCAAAGAGTGAAAAGGTCAAAAATTTTTTACTGTAAAAGGGAAGGCGTAACATGTCTAACGGCTGTTCCTATTACACAATATGAATCTACAGTGTATATATATATATATATATATATATATATATATATATATAAGGATATTCGCCATGAAGACAGAGTTCGTGAAGCTGGTCTCTTTTACCATTGGTTGAGACATTGGGGCTCTGGTCATTATTCAGCACCAAAACTCTGCAAGCTACTGCTTCTAAAACGTCAGCAGTCATAATTCCACCAGGCTTCCAAAATACGATGCAACAACTGTCTATTCAATTGTGGAAACATAATTCGAGAATGATTCACAATAGAATTCAGCTGAAGTACAGGACGTTGATAGTTGGGATGTACCTAGTGTAATGTAAGACTTGTTGGTTTGGGGATGTTTGGGGAAATTGTTTGAGTTTGAATATATATATCTAGATAATATACCTATATACACACATACTACATGTATATTGTAGGTATATACATCCACGGATAACCACACACCCACACGTGCATGCATATATATATATATATATATATATATATATATATATATATATATATATATATATATATATATATGATGATATATCGGTTATTGTAGAGCTTTCATACACAGCATAACAAAATAACATGAATTCACATGACGTTTCAATCCAAGGTCCTTCTTCAGCTGGGTATATTAATTTTGAAAATATCTTTTGAAAATTTGTGCAAAGTATAACTCTATAAAACTCTAGACTACAATAACAATTACATCATTACTGGAAACAGCATTAAGCCTGTACAACTGTGTGCATATGTGTGTATTTGTGTAGGTTTGTTAATTAGTATTAATCAATTAATTAGCTGATTAATTATATAAACATACCAAAACGCTTTCAATGCACGAGCAATCATCACATCCTAAGAGTATGGCCTCAGAAACCCATAACTCGTATCCAGTTCACTGGAAAGTCGATTCGTACCGTTTGCACGACCTGTAGTAGACAACGACCCCAAAATGAAGACTCCTTTGAAACAAGCGTTGCAGTTACTGATCGAAGAACGCACGCACGTTCCACACTTTAGCTATTTAGAATACAACAAGAATTTAGAAGGCTGTAACGCGTCTATTGAATATGAAATAACGCACGTTATGATGTGTACATTGTTGATAACAATCCGCATATGAGCTACATTGACATTAAACAACACAAATTTTAAAGCGCGTTGTAATTTAGTAGCGCGCGCTGCATTTCTGGATCAACACTCACCTACCGGCCGCATATAAATGCGCACCTGTCGGCTTTCGTACGTACATAGCAGAGGTGCGCGTTGATATAAATTGAATCCGTAATAATGAGAGATCCGCCGGAGTTTGTTTGTTCATTAGCCCAGTATGAGGATGTGACGTGCACTTGCCGGCCACGCCATCGATCCTCTACGTTCACAACTGGTGTAGTAGAGCGTTGGATTGGGTTCCAGTCTTCCAGCGGCAGCCTCTTCCAGCCTCTAGCTCTTCCAGAAGAGGTCAATCAAAGGGTAGAATGCCTTCGAATGTTGTGGCCTTGATGTCTTTCGGCTTCACAGCACTGGTCATCATCACAGTAACCGTTACGACTCAGTATGGCTCTCCACACGCGGCTGAGTGGACTATAGAGTTCCAAAGTTGAGATCAGTACGTCGTAAATTTGAAGTAAACAGATCCGCACCGAATCTGAATCACAACGGCGGAATTGAAAACAGGTCGCTTTCAGCACCGAATTTCTATCACAATCAACGCGAGAACTCGTCTTCGTGCTACAGCAATTACTCGCTATGGCGACAGCAAGTGGAATGTGAGAGCAAGAAGCCGCTCCTGACATGTAAACGTACAAGGGACGTGGCGTGTACGTTGCGCTAGCTGACGACACTTTCGCTCAAATCAGCAAATATTTGTACAACAAATCGTGCGCTCTTGTCGGTTCATCATCTCTGCTGCTCAATCGATCGTACGGAAGTGACATCGACAGTCGTGATCTCGTTGTACGAATCAATGATGCTCCAATCAGAGGATATGAGAAATATGTAGGGAGTCGAATAGCCGATGTGATATTTACCAGTGCAGGTAGAGCGATGAGCAGATGTCCAAGGACAGTAAACAATCGGACAGTAAACAATCGGACACTAATCGTTAGATGCTGGCATCGCTACAACCGAGCAGGAGTGAAGGATTGCAAGAAGAGATTTTCACTTCCAGTCTATTCCATATCCCCATACCTCACTTCATTCACTAAAGACGTATTGAAAGAGTACAAACTAAAGCGTTTCAAGGACAAACGTTATTCGGCACCTACTTCAGGGGTGTATGCTACTGTGTTTTGTCTCAACTTTTGTCGAGAACTTCATCTGTATGGATTTGGCTATACTAAAGGTCAAGCATACTCATACTACAGCAATTTGAAACCTGGAGGAAAAACAAGACACGATTTTAGAACAGAACGTTTCCTAATTCACGATATATCAAATGGTAATGCAACCCAAAAACTGGAGGACATTCCAGAGTTTAGCTGTAGGAGAGTGTACCTACATACATAGCTATAGATTACTATATACTGAATCATATGTGATGGTTATGCAATAACATGCAGAATCTATATCTATAGCGTTGGAAAAATTGGAAGTCTGACAGAATTGTGTAGCTATAGAGTTAGAAGTTATTTCTACGTGAGGAAAAACTGCACCATTGCAAGGTAGGAATAGGTTCCTCTAGAGAGAGTAACTTACTTGTGTCTACTGAATGAATCTACTCTAGACGTTTCAATCAATTTCAACAACTCTATACTCCAGATAGAAGCCACTTCCAATGAGTATATATACTACTCTTAATTAAACTTCTGACCCCACTGTCTGTCGGTTAGCTTAAGGCCTGTCCACACTAGACCAGAATGGATCGCGATCGGAATCCGATCGGGATAGCGAGCGTCCACATTGCACTTTGAAAACGATACCTCCGCCTCATTTCGCTATCACGTGACTGATGACCGATGTGTATGTGTGGTTTCTTTAGGCCTGTCCACACTGGCAACTGGATCGCGATCCAACCGCAACGCTGTCCACACTTGCGACTCGATCGCGATCCGTCCGATCCACATCGCGAGGATCCGATCGCGATCGGTTGAATCCAATTAGAAATAGTGGGCGTTACCTTCACGTACGCTACGCGTGTAGTCGGAACATCTAGCACTCCTCACTCGTCTTTGTTCTCGCTCACCTTACGTCGCTGTATCAACGCTTTCTACAAGCAAAGAAACCACACATACACATCGGTCATCAGTCACGTGATAGCGAAATGAGGCGGAGGTATCGTTTTCAAAGTGCAGTGTGGACGCTCGCTATCCCGATCGGATCGCGATCGGCAGGATCGCGATCCATTCTGGTCTAGTGTGGACAGGCCTTAATAATTATTGTCAGTGATTAGTTAGTCCCACCCCGTGGCCGAACTCTAGCTCTCCATCAAAGCAACCAATCTCCCGCTCTTCCAGAATGAGAGAAGCGTTCGATTGGGTTCCAGTCTTCCAGCGGCAGCCTCCTCCAGCCTCTAGATCTTCCAGAAGAGGTCAATCGAAGGCTAGAATGCTTCGGTGTTCTTCTGTGGCTTCGTTGTCCTTCGGCTTCACAGCACTGGTCATCATCACAGTAACCGTTACGACTCATAGCTATGGCACTCTACACGCGGCCAAACGGATCCGAATGAGATCGATATCGGTACGTCGTAAATCTAGAGTAGACAAATCGGCACCGCATCTTTGCCACAACGGCGGAACTGAGGACAGGTCGTCTTCAGCACCGAAACTCTATTACAATCAACGTGAGCAGAAGTCGCCTTCGTTCAACAGCAATTACTCGCTGTGGCGACAGCAGGTGGAATGTGAGGGCAAGAAGCCGCTCCTAGCATGTAAACGTCACAAGGGACGAGCAGTGTACGTTGCGCTAGCTGACAACACTTTCGCTCAAATCAGCAAATATTTGTACAACAAATCGTGCGCTCTTGTCGGTTCATCGTCTCTGCTGCTCAATCGATCGTACGGAAGTGACATCGACAGTCGTGATCTCGTTGTACGAATCAATGATGCTCCAATCAGAGGATATGAGAAATATGTAGGGAGTCGAATAGCCGATGTGATAATTACCAGTGCAGGTAGCGCGATGAGCAGATGTCCAAGGACAGTAAACAATCGGACACTAATCGTTAGATGCTGGTATCGCTACAACCGAGCAGGAGTGAAGGATTGCAAGAAGAGATTTTCACTTCCAGTCTATTCCATCTCCCCATACCTCACTTCATTCACTAAAACCGTATTGAAAGAGTACAAACTAGAGCGTTTCAAGAACAAAAGTTATTCGGCACCTACTTCAGGGGTGTATGCTACTGTGTTTTGTCTCAACTTTTGTCGAGAACTTCATCTGTATGGATTTGGCTATACTAAAGGTCAAGCATACTCATACTACAGCAATTTGAAACCTGGAGGAGCAACAAGACACGATTTTAGAACAGAACGTTTCCTAATTCACGATATATCAAATGGTAATGCAACCCAAAAACTGGAGGACATTCCTGAGTTTAGCTGTAGGAGAGTGTACCTACATACATAGCTATAGGTTGCTTTAGATTGAATCATGTGTGATGGTTATGCCAATCACATGAGAATCTATTATCTATAGCGTTGGAAAACTTGGAAGTCTGACCTAATTCTGTAGCTATAGAGTCAGAAGTGAGGAAAAACTGCACCATTGCAAGGTAGGAATAGGTTCCTATAGAGAGAGTAACTTACGTGTGTCTACTGGATGAATCTACTCTAGACGTTTCAATCAATTTCAACTCAACTCTATACTCCAGATAGAAGCCACTTCCAATGAGTATCTAGACTGCTTCGTAGCTTTTCTTTGAAGCGACGCTCAACGAAGGTTTACGTATTACTATAGTGGTTATGGTCATTGAATGGTAAAATATATGGACACATTAGTGGCCGGTCATTACTACTAGAGTAGAGGCTAACTGCAACACAAAAATCAAAAATTCTTTTATGTTGCAAATTGATAGTTCTAGTTGCATACATGACAGGAGAATAGTTTCAGATTTTGAGTTAATTAAGTCTTCGCTGAGGTATAGCAGATCAAAGTTGCTTTCGGTTCTTCAAGTTCCGGTAACGGGCGTGGTGTGTAGTGTACACGTCACAGAGAGGAGGCTCCACGCTAGCTAGCGTGTACACTGTACTGTACTGTCAACAAAGGAATCTGTGGCGAAAGAATGGTTCGGTGTCGCGTGGCTGCTGGATGTACACCCAGGCTCTCTTGCGCGACACCGCTCTAAATTTCGCGCTCTGGTCTGGAAGTTCGAGGCTACACGTGCTAATACACGTGGAATGCGCACAGTTAAAGTAGGGCATCTGCTCTTAGTACATATCCAATCGGATTAATTAATTAATATGATTCTGCTACATACAGTCGACTAAAGACCATTGATAATTAGAATCCCTATCCTCGCTTGTACGTCCAGTTTACAAGCACGCGTACATAAATTCTCGGACCTTAAATTAAAGACCCGGATATCCTAAAAATATCTTGCCTTTTTCGACGTCGCCGGCAGCAGACGACACGGTCCTTGCGTACCGTACACCGTCCGAGGTCTCGGAATCGACATTTAAATTCTGTGATTCAATCCGCCGTTCCAGAGAAAATTTAGCGCACAAGTGCGCACGAGTGGAGGGGGTTCGATCGGCAAGAATCACGTCGTCCCAAGAGAACTCCGAAAGACATTACTGTCGAGCTCCGTCGTTTCGGCGTGCGCGAGCAAAATTCGGCGGCGCTGCGACTCGCCATCCTGGAGAAACGCTCTTACTTTGGTCACGTGCTGTGTAGTAGGCGGAGCGAGTCATCGAGTCATCACGTGACCGTGTTTCATGCGTTATTCTAGATATACAGTACACTATCATAGATATTTAGGTGTCAACCTCGAGCCCTCTAGCTAGTCTATCTCGATGTAGAAGTACTGTACTGCATGTATAAAGACCTTCAGTTTCTTTCTTCGGCGTCACAGCCGCAGGGGCGATTTGGTTTACTAATTGTAATTAGAATAAAACATGCATGAACGGCTTCTATCGCATGATTGATGTACTACCAACTTATGTGATGTATGATTTAGCCTAGAGCAATCTAGCCATATTCATGTTGGTATTACACTCTGACAGTCGATCTACATAGTGTCTTCTAGTTTTACGACTGCAATTGTTCACTCTTTTTCAAGTATCATTAGCTAGATTGACCTTTCTGGATATGTCATTACTGAGTGCACTAGATATAGCTAGTTTATCACGATCAATTTGTAAAACAGGAAGCGCTCTCAGTCTAGACGACTTACTGTGTCAATATATTTTACCATTCAATGATTGACCCTAGCCACTCTAGACTGTATAGTAATACGTGAACCTCCGTCGAGCGTCATTCAAGTAAAAGCTACAAGCAATAGTCATTGGAAGAAGCTTCTATCCGGAGTAGAGTTGAGTTGAAATTGATTTCTGAATAGCTACTACAGAATTCTGTCAGACTTCCAATTTTTCCAACGCTATAGATATAGATTCTGCATGTGATTATCATAACCATCACATATAATTCAATCTAGAGCAATCTATAGCTATGTATGTAGGTACACTCTCCTACAGCTAAACTCAGGAATGTCCTCCAGTTTTTGGGTTGCATTACCATTTGATATATCGTGAATTAGGAAACGTTCTGTTCTAAAATCGTGTCTTGTTGCTTCTCGTGGTTTCGAATTGCGGTAGTATGAGTATGCTTGACCTCTAGTATAGCCAAATCCATACAGATGAAGTTCTCGACAAAAGTTGAGACAAAACACAGTAGCATACACCCCTGAAGTAGGTGCCGAATAACGTTTGTCCTTGAAACGCTTTAGTTTGTACTCTTTCAATACGTCTTTAGTGAATGAAGTGAGGTATGGGGAGATGGAATAGACTGGAAGTGAAAATCTCTTCTTGCAATCCTTCACTTCTGCTGGGTTGTAGCCATACCAGCATCTAACGATTAGTGTCCGATTGTTTACTGTACTTGGACATCTGCTCATTGCTCTACCTGCACTGGTAATTATCACATCGGCTATTCGACTCCCTACATATTTCTCATATCCTCTGATTGGAGCATCATTGATTCGTACAACGAGATCACGACTGTCGATGTCACTTCCGTACGATCGATTGAGCAGCAGAGACGATGAACCGACAAGAGCGCACGATTTGTTGTACAAATATTTGCTGATTTGAGCGAAAGTGTCGTCAGCTAGAGCAACGTACACGCCACGCCCCTTGTGACGTTTACATGTTAGAAGCGGCTTCTTGGCGTTACATTCCACCTGCTGTCGCCACAGCGAGTAATTGTTGTTGCACGACAATGGCTTCTCGTGTTGATTGTGATAGAGAAGGTTTGGTGCTGAAGACGACCTGTCTTCAATTCCGTCGTTGTGTTTGTCTAGGGTTACTTTGATTTTA
This sequence comes from Corticium candelabrum, assembly GCF_963422355.1. Classification (NCBI taxonomy): domain Eukaryota; kingdom Metazoa; phylum Porifera; class Homoscleromorpha; order Homosclerophorida; family Plakinidae; genus Corticium; species Corticium candelabrum. The sequence goes on along the minus strand of NC_085092.1, from coordinate 6,310,192 downwards.
CGACGTACTGATCTCATCTCTAGAACTCTATTCCGCTCGGCCGCGTCTAGAGGGCCATAGTGAATCATAGCGGTTACTGTGATGATGACCAGTGCTGTGAAGCCGAAAGACAACAAGGCCACACTAGAATACTGAAGCATCCTAGTGACGACGACGCCCAGCAATGCATTGATATAAACTGCATGCAATTCTCATGGCCGTAGCCTGGCTTCAGAAGTAGAGGAACTGTACGGAAGCCGGTAGCGGCGAATTGATATCAGTCCGCCGTTCTCGGCCACACTGATATCAATAGACACAAATACTGTAGCGCGCGTTACCAAATGTGTAAAATTTACTTTTCTAGGTACTACAAAATAACGTGCGCTATTCTAGATACAATGGACACGTCACCGTCTTGTATTCTAACTAGATGAACTGTGGAACATGTGTGCGCGCTCTTCGATCTGCTAGCAGCTCAGGGGACCCCAGTTTGGGATCGTTGTTTGGTGCACGTCGTGGAAACGGTACTAATCGACTTTCCAGTGAATTGGATACGAGTAGTGGGTTTCAGAAACCATACTCTTCCGATGCAATGATTGCTGGTGCACTGAAATCTTTTTGGTATGTTTAGATAATTAATTAAATTGATTAATAATAATTACAAAATTAGACAAATACACACATGAACACATTTAGTTGTAGATGTGTTCAGTAATGATGTAGTCGTTATTGTAGAGTTATACATTGCAGAAATTTCCAAAAGATAATTTCAAACTTAATGCAGGACCGAAAAACGTCTTTGGATTGAATTATTGTGTGAATTCATGTTATTTTGTTCCTGATGTGTATGAAATCTCTACAATCTCTATATATAAAGGAGAGGTGTCTGTGTGTCTGTCTGTCTGTCTGTCTGTCTGTGTGCCCGTACGTACGAGCGTCTCTCGAAGACGGCGAGTCCGATCTCGGCCGAATTTCGCTCGCGCACGCCGAATTCATTCAGGTCAAAAGTCAGACCGCGGTCGTCTTCCTGACTTCTCCCACGACGACGCCGTTTCCCGCCGATCGCGCTCGCTTCCGCTCGCGCGCGAATATCTCCGGAACGGCGCATCGTGTCTCCACCGAATTTAGACTGCCCGTTCCCAACGTCGGACGGTACGCGCCGACCGTGTCGTCTATTGCCGGCGACGTCGGGAAAAGGAAGATATTCTTGCTGATATCCGGGTCTCGAAAAAATACGCACACAGTCGTTTGCCAGTCTGCGACCGTCGAAGAGCTGCCGTGTTTGATGCACCTGTTCCCCGAAACGCCAGCAACGTCTTCGAACAGACGACGTTCATCGGGACCGTCGAAATGACGACAGTCGGTACGCGTCGTGACTTCGTTAGATACGGAGCTGCCGTGTTTGATGCACCTCTTCCCCGAAACGCCAGCAACGTCTTCGAACAGACGACGTTCAGCGGGACTGTCGAAAAGTCAAGAGTCGGCATTCATTATATACGGGGAACGGATTATCCGGGTAAGTATTGCACGTGACTTGCACGTTCCGGGATTCACTGTCGAAATTATAGATGCCAGGTTCGATACACCTGTTCTCCGCAACGGGACTGTCGAAATGGCTTCAACGGGATCAATAATCCAATCAACGGGATTTTTTGAAACTGGACACGTGTCGAATAGATGCCAAGTTCGATACACCTGTTCCTCGCAACGGCAGCAACGTCCAAGTCGAAATGGTTTCACCCAATCGTTAATCCAAAAATCAGCGGGCTCTAGAAACGGCAATTGTACGGGATATAACTATGAATGAGAATTCTGTCTGGCTGCTACTAAACGGTAAAAGCACTTACACCACGGCTAATTAGTGACAGTAAACGGTTCTCTATACAAACTGTACGTGACCTGGCTACACCCCCTCTGCCTCTCCAAGCATCAAACGCATTTTAGATACTTTCTGCTATAATCTCTACCTATAAAGGCGACCTGTTTTTCTGTTTGTCTGTCTGTCTGTCTGTCTGTCTGTCTGTCTGTCTGTCTGTCAATGGTATTATATTTTCATAAATCAGAACTATTACAGGCTAAATCAAATTAAGCAAAGCACGATACACTACATTGCAATGACAACTACGTCTGTCTGTCAATGGTATGATACAGGCTAAATCAAATTAAGCAAAGCACGATACACTACATTACAATGACAACTAAAAAGCAAAAAACTGAACACTCTGTCTGTCTCCCGGATAACATGGATGGACATCACAAAGAGTGCATGGCCACCATAGAAGACGCCTAGCCTGACGCGAGGTAAAGATGTGTACAATCCATGATGACAATGTTGGTAAAGAGGAGTAGACAATATGGGTAGAGGAAGACATCACAACTGTCTGTCTGTCTGTCTGTCTGTCTGTCTGTCTGTCATTAATACTATAATCTCTACCTATAAAGGCGACCTGTCTTTTCTCCACTTCCGTGTTGTATTGGCTTTATGACAAACGTGTGTGTCAACTGCGGCACTATGAAGTGGAAAGGAGAAGCATCTGGCATGTGTTGTCCCCCGGGCGAAGCCGGGTGTTGGAGCTTGTCTCTATATATAAAGGAGAGGTGTCTGTGTGTCTGTGTGTCCGTACGTACGAGCGTCTCTCGAAGACGGCGAGTCCGATCTCGGCCGAATTTCGCTCGCGCACGCCGAATTCATTCAGGTCGAAAGTCAGACCGCGGTCGTCTTCCTGACTTCTCCCACGACGACGCCGTTTCCCGCCGATCGCGCTCGCTTCCGCTCGCGCGCGAATATCTCCGGAACGGCGCATCGTGTCTCCACCGAATTTAGACTGCCCGTTCCCGACGTCGGACGGTACGCGCCGAGCGTGTCGTCTATTGCCGGCGACGTCGGGAAAAGGAAGATATTCTTGATGATATCCGGGTCTCGAAAAAATACACACACAGTCGTTTACCAGTCTGCGACCTTCGAAGAGCTGCCGTGTTTGATGCACCTGTTCCCCGAAACGCCAGCAACGTCTTCGAAGAGACGACGTTCAGCGGGACTGTCGAAATGACGAGAGTTGGTACGAGTCGTGACTTCGTTAGATACGGAGCTGCCGTGTTTGATGCACCTCTTCCCCGAAACGCCAGCAACATCTTCGAACAGACGACGTTCAGCGAGACTGTCGAAATGACGAGAGTCAGCTGTAATGCTGTTCGCGCCACACAAGGCTAACTGCACCACTCGCACTCACGTTTCCCGTCTATTGGCCAACACACACGCGACTACTGCACGACCGCCAACACACAACCGGGAACCCCCACTCTCTAACTACCCGGATGATAATACAACCTTACATTACCCCCCGGTTCACTAAAAGGCACGCCCTCGTGCCGTCAACTCCCAAATATCCAGTCAGAACTACCCACTATTCACGTTCAGTCCCGTCGTCGTTATGACTGTTTTTGCCGACGTCTTCTTCCTTTCCTTGCAGGACAAGGCACTTCAGCAATCTCTTGGGGACACGGGCGTACTCTCTCCACATTCAACCACTTGGAAGGCTCTTCTGATCGGCCTACTGGTCTCACTTCAACGTTGTTCTCCGTTGTTTTGATTACCCGGTATGGACCTCGAAATGGCAGTCCAATTTTCTTTTTCTTTCCAACCTCCTCTTCTATGAAAACTCGATCGCCTATCCGAAAGGTGTGAGGTTTCCGGAATCGGTCATATTGCTGCTTGTACCGCTCTTGCGCATCCTTGATCCTCATCTGTGCATTCTCCCAAGCAACAGAAAAACCTAGCAACATGTCCGTTTTGTAGTCATCAACGTCCAGTTGACCCAGGCCAGGCTGCTCTTCCAGGACCGTCTCGGTCGGTAGGCGCGCGTCACGGCCATAAACCAAATAGAATGGCGATTCTCCGCTGGAACTATGCGGCTTGACACGGTAGGCGAAAAGAATATACGGTAGATACTTGTCCCATTCCGATCCATAGAACGAAGCATGTTTCGCGATCATGTCCGTCAGTGTTCGATTCAGCCTTTCGACCATACCATCGGTTTGTGGGTGATAGGCCGAAGTGTTGATCTTTTTCATTCCTGTCACTCTACATATCTCAGTCATCAGTTCGGATAAGAAGTCTGCTCCTCGATCTGACAAAAGTTCATTGGGCACTCCATGTCTGCATATGACGTGTTCAACTAACTTACTAGAAGGGTTCGGAGTGTTCCATAACGACTTTAGCGCGGCGTGGTCAGTATATACTACTGTACGATGTCCAAGTAGATATGCTCTGAAGTGCTTCAATGCCCACACGACCGCTAAGGCTTCCAGTTCCGTCACACCATACCGGCTTTCCGTTGGGGTAAGGCTCCTGCTGGCGTACGCCACTGGATGTAACTTTCCATCTTTCTGTTCCTGTTCGAGAATAGCTCCGAGTCCATAGCCACTCGCATCTGTCTCCACGTAGAAAGTTTTGCTGAAATCCGCGTACGCTAGAACTGGCGTGGTCACCAGCCTCTTTTTCAGGTTGCAGAACGCTCTTTGGCAATTCTCTGACCAGTTATACTGCACCCCCTCTCTCAAAAGAGCTCGTAGTGGGTGTGTTAGTTCGGCAAATCCTGCCACAAACTTCCTGTAGTAGGACGCTAATCCTAGAAAGGAACGTAATTCCTTGACATTCTTTGGCACCGGAAACCGTTCAATAGCTTCAGTCTTCCTTTTATCTGGGCTAACTCCATCCGTTGAAATCATATGACCTAAGTATGGAACTTCCCGACTCAGAAACTTACACTTCTGTGGTTTCAGCTTCAGTCCAGCTTCGGTCAGACGGTTAAAAACCTGCTCAAGATTTTGGAAATGCTCTTCGACTGAGTTTGAAAACACGATAATGTCGTCGAGATATACACCACATATCTCTTCCAATCCTGCCAAGATCACCTGCATTGCTCTTTGAAATGTGGCTGGAGCGTTGCACAGCCCGAAGGGCATGACATTGAACTCGAAGAGTCCATGGTGTGTTATGAACGCTGTTTTTGGACGAGACTGTGGGCTCATCGGTATCTGCCAATATCCTGACGCTTCGTCTAAGCAACTGAAGAACTGGGCGCCTCCTAACCTGTCAATGAGATCATCTATTCGCGGAAGTGGAAAAACGTCTCTTCTCGTAATGGCATTCAACCTCCTATAGTCCACACAGAAACGGTAACTGTTGTCCTTTTTCTTGACGAGGACCACAGGGCTCGACCACGGACTTGACGACGGACGAATTATTCCTTGTGAAAGCATGTCCTCCACCATCTGCACTATCTGAGGCCTCAGGGAAAACGGTTCTCTTCTTGGCCTTTGCATAATGGGCTGGTGGTCTCCCGTCTCAATCTCGTGTTCGACTAGATCTGTTCGTCCCAGCTCTCCTTCCAGGACGGCAAAGACATCTGCGTGTTGCAGAAGCCATTCTTTCACTTGTTTTAGGACCTCCTCGGGCAACTCACTGGCAGAGAAGTCTAATTGGGACAACAACGTTTCCTTCCTCTCCTTAACTTTCTCTGCGTCACCCTCACTCATATCCACTCTCTGTCCAGATACCGTATTCACAGTGTGTTCTCTCTCCTCATCTGGGGGCACAGCTGCGCCAAGCATGTCTGTATTCTCTCGGGACAGACGGGCAGCATCGACCAGATCACAGTCTTCCACTGTACCTACAACTTCTCCTTTGGCGGCCTTAGACAGTGTGGCCTCCCCATTGGTCACCAAAATTTGAGCCGCGCCATCCTGATCCAGTACTAAGATAGTATCCTCAGTGAGTAGCTCTCTCTTCCTCTGCCAGTCACGGTTGGGCTCAAAAATAACCGGTTCACCAGGTTTCCAATCTCCTTCCACCCGAACCTTCACAAACGTAGCGTGGTTTGGGGGAACTCGACATGCTCCAACCAGTCGGACATTGGTCCGGGCTGCGTTTACACTCGACCCTCCTGTTGCACGGCGGACTTCTACGCTAGGGGCTAAGGATACTAGTCCTAGCTTCAAACTGGCCTCTAGTCCCAGCAGACAAGGTGGCTTAGCCTTCTCTGACACAAACACAGGTACTGTGGCAGTCAATCCGTCTTTCACAGATAACTCAAGTTCGACTTGAGCCAATACCGGGATCTCCTGGTGATTGTAGTCCGTTAGCCTTACTCCTGGTCGTTTCAGATCACTACTCCGCACTTTACCCTTCCTGGCCACCTGCAAAAGTACAGCTTCCGAAACGATGCAGACAGGAGAGCCCGTATCTAGCATTGCTTCTACTTCACAGCCCCCAACTAGGATTCGGGAGTAAGGACGTGGTCTTACCGCTTCAGTGACAACCGCTACCTGCTCCTCTTCCTGTGTTGCTGCAACCGATAGTCGTAGCCGTCGGAGCTGCAAATCCTCGTATTCCTTTTTAGCCCTTTCGATTCTCTCTTCCAGGCTCACTGACTCTGGTGACTGTTGTACCACTGATACCTGGCTAGGTTTACTTCCTTGCTGTGGCTTGGTCTTGACTGGTCCCTTATCTCCTCCTAAGTCAGGACAGTCAGATGCATAGTGTCCCTTCCGTTGGCATTTGAAACACCTTATCCATGGCTTCCTGGTTGGACCTCCAAGCTTAGCTGACGTAGCGATCCCTTGCTCAGCTTCCTTGTCCTGCTCAGTTTCACCTGGTATACGGGTTAGAGTGGACTCAGTTGTTACTTGTGCAGTATGCTGCTTGACAGCCTTTCCTCTGGGATTTCCCCTAGCAGACACTCCAAGCAACTGTTCCTCTACCGCTTCTGCCATTCGCGCCTGGCTTACACCATCTTCAAACGTATCCAAGGGGTACTTCAAGTGTGTCTTCCACTTGGTCAACAGTCCCTGTTCAAACTGACCGAGTAGTATCTTGTCTCGCAGTTCGTTGTCCATGCTGTGCCTTTCAAAAGCTTGCATCATCAATCGCTGTAATGCTTCTGCGAAGTCACTAACTGACTCTCCTTCTCTCTGACGTCTGCTGTTAAATTGGTTACGCCTGTAGGATTCCAGTCTGACAGGTTGCAACACCTTTATCAACGCATCTCGGGCTTCTTCATACGTCCTGCGTTGGTCATCTTTCAATGACTCGTACATCCTCAGTGCCCTGCCTCCCAAGTGGACTTCAAACTGCAACCGCCTAATCTCACCAGACCAACCAGCCAGCAGAGAGTATCTCTCGAACTCTTTCACAAACTGTTTGAAGCCATCTTCGTCATTGACCCTCTCCCCTGTAAACTTTTGCAACCGAGGAAGACTCCAGGCCCTCATTGCACTGGCAACACTCGACTCATGACTTTGATGCTCCTCCATTTGCCTACCTGTCTGGTTAGTAGTTCCCAACGATTGGCTGCTAGCGCTCTCTGCCCTCTCAGCAACATCCTCTGTGCGTAATTCGTCCTCCTCCAAGGGTGGGGCTATCTCTCTGGCATCCTCCAATTTCTGGACGAGCTCCTCAATTTGCGAATCCCGTTTTGCCAGCATTTCTGTATACTCATTGCGCATACGCTCCTGGTGCGCTCTCACGTCATCCAACGTCTTTTCTGTTCTATCTCTCACCTCTTCCTTGGCTTCGAGCACTTGCAGTCGAACGGATTTCCGTTCTTCTTCGAGCTCTTTCTCCAGCTGAGAGACCCTCTGCAGCGCTTCCTCTAGCTGAATCTTCTGTTCTTCTACCTGGCGGCGAAGTGACTCGACTTCTCCCTCACTCGCCATGGTCTGCCTCGATCTCAAGTTGTAACGCCTCCCGAAGTCACTCTCCAGGACGGTTTCTCCCTTCACAACGCGATCAAGGTGTGTCTGTTACCACGCCCACGAACGTTCTAGAACAGCACGTGACTCCCGCGTGAACTGCGCGTGATTCCTAGTGCACCCGACGAAACAGTCTGTCTCGCTCACTGTTTCGTTCCACACTTACGTACTGCTACGCTTGACGATTTCAGCTGCTCCGCTTGAGTCTGCTGACAGCACTCTTCTGCCGCTCGTGTACGACGTCACTCTCCCGGACACAGGCCCCCAAATGTAATGCTGTTCGCGCCACACAAGGCTAACTGCACCACTCGCACTCACGTTTCCCGTCTATTGGCCAACACACACGCGACTACTGCACGACCGCCAACACACAACCGGGAACCCCCACTCTCTAACTACCCGGATGATAATACAACCTTACACAGCATTCGTTATATACGGGGAACGGATTATCCGGGTAAGTATTGCACGTGACTTGCACGTTCCAGGATTCACGTCGAAATTATAGATGCCAGGTTCGATACACCTGTTCTCCGCAACGGGACTGTCGAAATGGCTTCAACGGGATCAATAATTCAGTCAACGGGATTTTTTGAAACTGGACACGTGTCGAATAGATGCCAAGTTCGATACACCTGTTCCTCGCAACGACAGCAACGTCCAAGTCGAAATGGTTTCACCCAATCGTTAATCCAAAAATCAGCGGGCTCTAGAAACGGCAATTGTACGGGATATAACTATGAATGAGAATTCTGTCTGGCTGCTACTAAACGGTAAAAGCACTTACACCACGGCTAATTAGTGACAGTAAACGGTTCTCTATACAAACTGTACGTAACCTGGCTACACCCCTCTGCTTCTCCAAGCATCAAACGCATTTTTAGATACTTTCTGCTATAGTCTCTACTTATAAAGGCGACCTGTTTTTCTGTCTGTCTGTCTGTCTGTCTGTCAATGGTATTATATTTAGGCTAAATCAAATTAAGCAAAGCACGATACACTACATTACAATGACAACTAAAAAGCAAAAAACTGAACACTCTGTCTGTCTCCCGGATAACATGGATGGACATCACAAAGTGCATGGCCACCATAGAAGACGCCTAGCCTGACGCGAGGTAAAGATGTGTACAATCCATGATGACAATGTTGGTAAAGAGGAGTAGACAATATGGGTAGAGGAAGACATCACAACTGTCTGTCTGTCTGTCTGTCTGTCTGTCTGTCATTAATGCTATAATCTCTACCTATAAAGGCGACCTGTCTCTTCTCCACTTCCGTGTTGTATTGGCTCTATGACAAACGTGTATGTCGACTGCGGCACTATGAATTGGAAAGGAGAAGCACCTGGCATGTGTTGTCCCCCGGGCGAAGCCGGGCCTTGGAGCTTGTTGGATATACGTACCAGATTTCTTAGGATATTTAGCACGGCGTACCAGATTTCCTGCTACTGACAGACCGTACCGTATTACCTAGAGCTGTACTTATTCTCCTAGGAAATTTGGTACGTTCGTACCCAATATCCAAGTGTCCCCAATCTGCTGTTACACCGGAATATGTCTAATAACGACAGTATAGTTATTGTTTGCCACCGTAAACAAAACAAGCAACGGACCAGTGCCATGAGATTGGGGCAGCGGTATGAGCCGTGTTGCCATAAGTCAACTACACTCTGATTGTCACAGTGGAATGGAATAAAGCCCGCTTGCCAGACCAATGCTTACCTTACGTCAAACAGGCTACGACGACGGCAAACAATTCTTGCCATGCTGTAGACTTCCTCGATTCAAGCATCTGGTGCGACTGCCAGTCACCGTGGAACCAAGCTTCACTGTAGTATGCGCCAAACCATATGAACCGGACACATCTGTGTAGAGATCCATGTCTGCGGCAGCAGAAAGATGGACATCCAGCATCATTGCCACCCCATTCCAGGACAGGCAAAAGCGATACCACCATTGGAAATTCTTCCTAGTAACTAATATATCACATGTGTGGGTGAGTTGTCATCTGTGTATTATGTGTGTGTGTGTGTGTGTGTGTGTGTGTGTGTGTGTGTGTGTGTGTGTGTGTGTGTGTGTGTGTGTGTGTGTGTGTGTGTGTGTGTGTGTGTGTGTGTGTGTGTGTGTGTACACACACACACACACACACAGATGACTACTCACCCACACATGTGATATATTAGTTATTGTAGAGATTTCATACACAGCAGGAACAGAATAACATGAATTCACACAATAATTCAATCCAAGGACGTTTTTCAGTCCTGCATTAAGTTTGAAATTATGTTTTGAAAATTTCTGCAATGTTTAACTCTACAATAACGACTACATCATTACTGAACACATCTACAACTAAATGTGTGCATGTGTGTATTTGTCTAATTTTGTAATTATTATTAATTAATCAATTTAATTAATTATTTAAACATACCAAAAAGATTTCAGTGCACCAACAATCATCGCATGAGAAGAGTCAAGGGCTACTCGTATCCAATTCACTGGGAAGTCGATTAGTACCGTTTCCATGACGTGCAGCAAACAACGATCCCAAACTGGGGTCCCCTTAGCTGCTGATCGAAGAGCGCGCACACACGTTCCACAGTTCATTTATTTAGAATACAACGAGAATACAAGGCGGTAACGTGTCCATTGTATCTAGAATAGCGCACGTTATTTTGCAGTACATTAATATTAACCAATGATTGTGGCATTGATATTACATAAATTCTACACATTTGATTACGCGCGCTACACTATTTGTGTCTATTGATATCAGTGCGGCCGAGAACGGCGGACTGATATCAATTCGCCGCTACCGGCTTCCGTAAGGCTGCGTAATACACCAAAATGGGACCAATGACGTCACAAACTCGTCGCGTGGTCTTTTTGGCCTTTTGAATTATACTTATCTAGGTACTACCCGCCCTACGGGCGGTGGCAATCTGGGCGGTGGCAATCTATCGTTGCACGCCACTTCTGCAAAGAAGACGCACCTTCCGTGACACACGGACGCACGCACGCACGCAAAAGCGGCCCGGTGAGCCGGTGCATCTTGCATTCTGGGAACTAGAGGATGGCGTACAGTGGCTGGCGAGCGTAGCCTCGGCCTCCCAGACCCGTGTAGCGCCGATACAAAATCGTCCTCCACTGGAGGACGATTTTGTATCGGCGCTACACGGGTCTGGGAGGCCGAGGCTATGGCAAGCGCACGTCACATCCGCATACTCAGTTCATTGATTGAGCAAACAAACTCCGGCTCAATCCGCCTCGACCGTTCGTCTCGGACTTGCGACCTCGACCGGCCCACCGCGATCCGAGACCGGCGTCGTGTCGACCAGCGCGTTACAGACTGACAGACATGTGGAGAGACGGAAGTGGGCGTTCCCGAGCGTTCGAGTACTAATTTTAGAGTCTAGGATGCACGTACACGTGTACAGGAAAAACACAAGAAATTCTCGAAAATTACATTACCAACTTCGGTAGATCAAGTCAAAAAGTGAAAACAAAACTCATTGCAAGATTGATTCACAAGACTAGCGCGAGAAAGTCTGGGGACGAGGCTAGCTAGATTCTGCTACTAGGAAGATGAGCACAGCAGTCTACTACTTTGACTGATAAGTCTGCACTTGTTACGTCATAGCCTAAACCTCCTATAACGTAAGAATAATAAATAAGTTTTATTATTTATTTGGTCACGTGTTACGCAGTCGGTCAGTCGTACGTCACGTGACCGTCTTACCTCCTCTATCCCTATCGCGTGTCACTTTAGGTCTGGTTTACAAGGCTGAAATTCCAAGCTCTTGCGCTTACGAATGATACCAGTTGCAAAATCGCCCCGAATGGACCAAAAATACGGGCCTATTGCAATTTTCGTATGTCACTTTTACGAACAGAGTGATGTACATCTAGTCATAACCGTTTCCTGTATCCGGGTATCTTAGTAACGCTCATCACGTTTGACATCCATCACCCAAATTACACTCCTACAACGGTGTTTACCCAGGTAATACGCGCAATTATGCATATTTGCTGAGTTCTAAACCCATGATGTGCATGTAATATATGCAGACTGCACGTGCACTGTCGTCAACTAAATGGCTTCCTACAGACCGCCTATCCTCGTTTCCAGGGTACACACATCATCACAATCTGACGTCACTCGGTCTTACTCGAATGTAACTCGTTCTATTTTAAGATCAAGTTTGACAACTACGATTCCGACCACAGTGGATATCTCGAACTCAATGAGTTGAAAGATGTCAGCAAGTGCAATCAATCACATGGTGCTTGAATAATTTGAAAGTGGATTTTGTTGTATTTTAGATTTTATATGATTTGGGTATGAGAACTGGAGATGCCGACCTCGTTGGGGCTCTAGTTGCTTTGGATAAAGCAAAAGATGGTCGGGTCAGCTATACAGAGTTCAAGGTTTATGATTGTGATGAGTGTATTAGATTTGTTTAGTATAAGTGACATTACTACATCATGTCATGTATCTGGGAGATAAGAAATCAATTAGGATTAATAATTATAATAGATAATATATCTTTTTGTATTATAACATGTATTGTGTGTGTGTGTGGGAGGGGGGCGGGTTGTGTGTGTGTGTGTGTGGGGGGGGCGGGTTGTGTGTGTGTGTGTGTGTGTGTGTGTGTGTGTGTGTGTGTGTGTGTGTGTGTGTGTGTGTGTGTGTGTGTGTGTGTGATAAACGTGTTCTGAAATCAGTCTTGCTAGGAATGGTACAGGGAACGAGAAAAACGCATCGATGCGTTGACACTGCGGGATGAGTGTCAACGTGTTCTGCTACAAGCTATTCAGTTTTTCAAAGTGAGTGGCAGGCTGAATGTAGATATGCTGCACATATGTATACACACTTACATACATACATACATGTGTGTGTGTGTGTGTGTGTGTGTGTGTGTGTGTGTGTGTGTGTGTGTGTGTGTGCGTGCATGTATGTGTGTGTGTGTGTGTGTGTGTGTGTGTGTGTGTGTGTGTGTGTGTGTGTGTGTGTCACTGTGTGTGTGTGTGTGTGTGTGTGTGTGTGTGTGTGTGTGTGTGTGTGTGTGTGTGTGTATGCGTGTATCACTGTGTGTGTGCGTGTATCACTGTGTGTGTGTGTGTGTGTGTGTGTGTGTGTGTGTGTATGTGTGTGTGCTTGCTTATGTGTGTGTGTGTGTGTGTGTGTGTGTGTGTGTGTGTGTGTGCGCGTGCATGTGTGTGTGTGTGTCACTGTGTGTGTGTGTGTGTGTGTGTGTGTGTGTGTGTGTGTGTGTGTGTGTGTGTGTATCACTGTGCGTGTGCGTGTATCACTGTGTGTGTGTGTGTGTGTGTGTGTGTGTGTGTGTGTGTGTGTGTGTATGACGTGTTCTACAGTATTATGACAAAGACCAGTCGGGCCAGATAGATCGCGAGGAGTTCGCGCCAATGTACGATCGTCTTAAAAGAGAATGGAAGGCCATTGGAGCAGAAGTCGGAACACTGGACGAAGTTCTCAAATCATTCGATAAGAACGGAGACGACAAGATCTCCCTGGAAGAATTCGTGCAGTGGCTGGTCAATGCTGGAAGCATTTGTGCCGTGACTAAAGCAACTTGACAGCAGACACTATCATAAAGAAGTCAGGAGTGGGACTGTAGCTGATTGGATAGTGTCTATATATAGCTCAACACTATACTGTAAGGACTACCATATGTCTGCATTATTGGAGACAGTCGGTCATATAAACTTTGTGTTTTCATTGTATGTTGTTAGACTCATACATACAGTATGTCTGCTTTATAATTACAGACCTGCTTTGGTAAATGTCATATATTCAGCTTCAAAGGTTTTCTCATGTCCTGAGGATGCATGTAGTGCAAGCAGTTCACACACACACACACACACACACACACACACACACACACACACACACACACACACACACACACACACACACACACACACACACACACACACACACTAGCTGTGTCAATTAAAACATAATAACATAATAATGCAAATCCATTCAAACACCCGATTTCTCACACACTATCACCTGATATCACTACAACAAGTGTGGAGTCGATTTAGAGGTCGTAGCTGGTCCAGAAGATCACTGTCACTATCCTTTCCATGTGTCAAGCACTAGCCCATTCCTTCTTTCTATCAAACACACTTCAAGTAACTTCCTTTGACACTAAGAACACACTGGCAGTGGGTTGAACTTTTAGATGGGGTGTCAACGGGCGAGATTGTATCCAGTTCCCACAACCATACAGTCCAGTCATTTCTGTACGAGACAACTGCTTGTTACATTCGACATCAATTAATCATGGCAGACTGTCGACCTCCTCTTTCAAAGGTAAGATGGTCTAGACCACCAGTCTGGTGCTCAGTTTTTAGATCATCCAGGTATGAATGTTGATTGCCAGTTGGCTGTCTGTCTGTGTTGCAGCTTGTCTTCAAGAAATTTGATGTCGATGGCAGCGGCTTCATCGATGCCAAAGAACTAGGAAGGGTAATCTATGGTGACAGCTAGTTTGGTACTCTAGCTACTTAAACTGTCCAACTGTCATACTCATAGTTGCATGCCTATGGTGTGACTGTCTGTTGATGGTATCACCACATATACATCTGTCCCTAGATGGCCTATTACCTCGGATACAAACTGACCGAAGGTGAGATCTTGGCTGCGATTGACAAGTTGGACAAGAACGGAGACGGCAAGATCAACTGTGAAGAATTCTCGGTGAGACAAAGAGACAACTGACTTGTAGTCAAAATGGCACAACGCCTTGATTGTTAATGACGTTCCTATGGAACTAATGGTGTGATTGCTGCCACATCTGTAGGAGTGGTGGAAGGAGGGTGATGACACTCGATTCTCCCAACTCGATTTACCAGAAAAATCGGAAAAGGAACTGAAAGATGCCATCGACTTGTTCAAGGTGATAACACCGTTATTTTCGTGACTTGTTTTTGATGGATTTTATTTTCAATGATGCCATCTGTTTTAACTTAATTTATTAATTTATACATTTGTATCGACACTACACATACTAAAGCGTGCGCGTGCGCGCTCGCACACACACACACACACACACATGTACACACACACACACACACACACACACACACACACACACACACACACACATGTACACACACACACACACACACACACACACACACACACACACACACACACACATGTACACACACACACACACGTACAGACACACAGACACACACACAGACACACGCACACAGACGTGTCAAATACACATGCACACACACACACGCGTGCACACACACACACACACACAGTGACATGCACACACACACACACAGTGACACACAGACACACACACACACACACACACACACACACACACACACACACACACACACACACACCTAGTAGTAACCTACACATCATCACCACACATCAAGTATTTAATATACAGCATCATTTGGCATTGAGTACATACATGCTAGCAACTGCTTTCAGGTTACCCTGACTTAATCATTCAAAATGTCCCAACCTTGCCGATGTTTATACCAGATGATTGAGTGAGACTGGTCAAAAAATTGAAATACCGACATACAAAGCTGTCCCAACCAATCAACTATACAGATGTCCCATTCAAGCATCACTATTACAGCCGCATTGATACAAGCCAATGTAAGTAGCTGGCTTTCCACTTGGTCATCCAAGACATCTTATGTTACCAAACAGACATGCATATATGTACACACACACACACACACACACACACACACACACACACACACACACACACACACACACACACACACAAACACGCACGCACACACACACAGTGACACACACACACACACAGTGACACACACACACAGTGACACACACACACACACACACACACACACACACACACACACACACACACAGTGACACACACACACACACACACACACACACACACACACACACACACACACACAGTGACACACACACACACACACACACACACACACACACACACACACACACAGTGACACACACACACACACACACACACACACACACACACACACACACACACACACACACACACCAAAAGTAGACCAGAAAAGCTTATGCCAAAAGTTTGGTACTAAACTGTTCACACATCAATTCTAATAACTCATTGCTTTCTAGTATTACGACACTGATATGTCTGGTTACATTGATTGCAAAGAATTCAAAGCCGTCCATGAAAATCTCAAAACCAGTTACTCCATGACGGATTCATGTGACGAAGCCAAGAAGCAAATGGACAAGAACAGTGACGGCAAGATCAGTCTCCAGGAATTTGTCAGTTGGCTCCTTCGAAACAACATCATAAATGCCTAGCCAGTCATACGCACAGTGATGATTGTAACTTCAAGGGACACTTCATGTGACCATCGCATGTCTTGTGATAGTCTGTATGCTCGTTGACACCATTGTAGCATTCTATACTGTAGTTTGTGACATTATGCTTACACTGACATATACATGTTAGTATCATCACAATTAATTAATATTGTTGTATTGCCTGGCTGTATTGTTCTGGTCTCAAAACATTTTGGTCAATAATTGGTAAACAAACATTTATCTACTAAATTAATTAATAAATTAATTAACACACTAATCATTAATATTTATGATTTAATTAATGCAAAAAGACAAATTATTGTAGCACATAAATACACGTATTAGTATTCTTGTGCAGCCAGCCCCTCTCCCTTTTTGACTTCCAATGGCAACGGAAGTCAAAAAGGGGGAGGGGCTGGTTGTGCGAGACTATTAAATATTACCTGATATTTCAGTATAGTCAATCCACACTTCATGCATATATCTTGTGCTGCATACGACTATTCATGTCTAAAATCAACCCCAATGTGACAAAATTAGACAAGTCGTATGAGCCAAAGATTTAACCTAATGACGTCATAAGGGTTGCTTCGATCATCGATGCATCTAGCAAGCTCACAAATGTAAATGATCTAGCGCACAATAATCAGTGTGGTATGCTAACGCGCGTTAGCACAACAACGCTCGTTAATAGTTCCAACGTACATACAACCGATACTCCGGGTCACTTCCGTGAGGCTTACATTCCCGTATATAGCGTGAGTGTGGGAGTGGGAGCTGCCCGTTCTGTAAACCCAGCCGTGAAGTAGTGAGACGCAAACCTTTACCAGATGAATAATAAATTGATATTATTTAATCACCTATGTCCTAGCCGGAAGTTTCAAGAAATCGTCGACAGACGAAAGTGCAAATTTAAAAAACTGCCCGGGCTGCTACGGCTCTGAATTCCGCTAGATTGCATGGCAGTGCAAGATATCCCGGATATTCTTACCCGGATATAAAGGAATTTAGAACTTTAGCGAATAAATTCTATTAGACAAAGCGCCACGAGCAAAATTATCATGGTCAGGTATGGATTGCTTGCACTCACTAAGATAATAATAAAATTTAAATAACAACTGAAAATTTAATTGACGTATGCTTGCTGCGCATGCGCACGAAGGCTTAATTTTTATGCATCTGATAGTGGGTAGACCATCTATTCTTAATGTTTTATGTCAATTCTCACTTTCCTCACATACAAGTCATATTATCTAATTTTTTAATTACTACCCTAAACTTAGTAGCAAAAAAGTCAAGCATATGACTAATAATTAATTAATTAATTTCACGTACAAATTTATGTGTAGGCCCATAATAATCTACGTAGATATTGCGTTCAACTTCAATGAAATCACGACTAGAGCTGAATACGCGCTGTATGATGATCTCATCCTAATCCTGTCACCGGATGTCGTTACTTCGACACACCTAGCTCATTCTACCGTCACTTTCACGATTTCATTTCTCTTCTCATGTCTCAGCGTCGCCCTCCACTTTCCAAGGTTGCCTATAGCTCCTAGAGTGTCCGTACTCGATAAATTCGCGACACATTTAGCAGTAATCTAGGGTGTAGCTGCATGCATCGACCTGTCTGTCTATAGTGACTCTGTCTGTCGTTTCTAGTTGGTTTTCAAGAAGTACGACATAGACGAAAAGGGATACATCGCACTAGAAGACCTGAAGAGGGTGAGAGTATACTAACGCAGAGCAAGTACATACTACTGTGTGTGTGTGTGTGTGTGTGTGTGTGTGTGTGTGTGTGTGTGTGTGTGTGTGTGTGTGTGTGTGTGTGTTAATTTTTTTCTAAGTCCATTGTGCGTATAGGAAAGTAAGTAAAGACCCATGGTGGCAGGTCCTGTGTATCTATAATGTACTAATTTAGCTGTGTGTGTAGATGGTCTACGATATGGGCTATGTTATGAGTGAAGCCGAATTGGTGGCCGCTGCAACGCAATTAGACAAGAATGGCGACGGAAAGATCACCTATAACGAGTTTGCGGTATGTATATAGCAGACATTCAAGAAGCCGTCTAGGTGTTTAAACACACCTCCAGAGCCATACAGAGCCATTTAGAATACACAGCAACTCTGTACTTAGAGTGTTCATGTACCCTACTGCTCTTATGTGTGTGTGTGTGTGTGTGTGTGTGTGTGTGTGTGTGTGTGTGTGTGTGTGACACTATGCAGGCCTCTCAACTCTCACGATTTCGTCGTGAGACTCACGATTTACGGGCATGTCTCACAATTTCTCACGATTGCCAGTCCTTTCACACGACAAGCCTACTGTGAGACACTCCGACAGTCGCATTTTAAATACGGCTCAGCTTGCAGTATCTGGGGTATCCGGGGTATCTACCCTGCAGTAAGTATTAGCCTCGCCCCAGACGCAGTGTGTATTGCAGCCCCGGATGCGCTGCCATCACCACTACTAGGGTTATGGGTTAGGGTTTAGCTCAACAGAACTAAACCTCACGTACCAGAACGTGCAGGACAGTGCCTGGTCCGGTGAACGTGGGGGCTCCATTTCCTGTCTTGTGGGGTGCTCTCTCAGGTGTACGGCTTGTCATTAATTGTCAATAGTGGTCTCTCCAGCGTTGATGCAGCAATTTCCAGGGTTAGAGTTAGGGTTAGAGTTAGGGTTAGAGTTAGGGTTAGAGTCAGAGTTAGGGTCAGAGACAGGATTAGGGTTAGAGTCAGAGTTAGGGTCAGGGTTATGGTTAGGGTCAGGGTTAGGGTTAGGGTTATAGAACAAGTAGCATTACAGTACTAATCATGGAAAGCACCAGTTTCCCAAACTTCTGTCAATCTCTTAGCCCATTTCTAAGTTAATTAATTACGAAACAATGGAGTCTGTAGCATAACACATTTCAGCTACAGTATTCCACTACAAATAGGATCTGTTGCAATCACAATCTAGTAGACTATCTTGCTTGTTGCTAATAACAAAGGTAATACTACCAAAGAAAACTCAAGTATGCATGACAATCGCTGAAACTTGATAGACTAAATGACTCAATACAATGAATTACATAAAATAGTAGATGGAGTAGTTGAATGTCAACACTGTGGCTTTAACGTTATATTTTATCTCCCTGATAATTTATTATAATTATTGTTGTTGGTGGTGTTGTTATTGCTGTCATCAATTTTTGATGACATCATGTACATAACGTAGTTCCCACCAAGGGCAACATGCAGACAAACTAAACAAACAAGCAAAACAAACAAGCAAACAAAACAAACAAACAAACAAAACAAACAAACAAGACAAACAAACAAAACAAAAAAACAAAACAAACAAACACACTAGTTACTAACAAAATTTCTTAATAATAATTAAGGCTTCGATTCAATACTGTACACCTTCATTACAAATTGTTTGCTACATACTGTGCCAGAATTGGTGGAAAGTGGGAGAAGACCGTTTCGAAGCTCTCGAGTTGTCAGAGAGAGTTCAAGCACAATGGGCACAGGCAATCGATTTCTTCAAAGTAAACCCCCATTTCTACATCACAACACTTTCTATTGTCACAATTAATTATTTATAATTTATGCAGTATTATGACAAGGACCTGTCAGGAGACATTGATCCGGATGAGTTCAAGCCTGTATACAAACAACTGCTCGATGCTGGACACAAACTGGGGACTCTGGAGCAAGCGATTGCGACCCTAGATACGAATGGAGACCATCTCATCTCTCTCAACGAGTACATTGGCTGGCTGGTCAAACTCGGTGCGCTGTCACTCTAGAGACAAACTGTGAAAATCTAAATTTTGGACGCAATCATGAAAGTGTATAAAATCAAAAAATTGGCTGGTTGACTTAAGAATGCGTTTACGTGTACACCGACCTATTTCACTCTGTATGGGTGACATGTGTGTATCTTGTCAGGCTCAACACCTTGACTGCATAGTGTTTAGTCTATACAAGTAAATATATTGTTGTACGGCCCTATTGGCTACTGTACCGTCACGTGACATCTACTTGTGTCAAAGTAAATTAACAATAATTTTTAATATAAATACCCGGATGTGAAGCTATTCAGCAAGTACACACAAACTCTTTCGCGTAAAACTAACGCATTCTAGCTGATTGCCGTGCCGTTACCATGGTGATGGGGAAATTGTGGTTCCAGGCTAACAATTGTAACCTCAGACAAAAGAGAACGGTACATTTAGTTAGTTATCAGTTTGACGAAGTTTTCTGACCTTGACTGTTTCATTGACACACACACACACACACACACACACACACACACACACACACACACACCACACACACACACACACACACACACACACACACACACACACACACACACACACATACACACACACACACACACACACACACACACACACACACACACACACACACACACTGCCGCTCACCTAACCTTTGGAAGTTAAAAAGGGGGAGGAGCTGGCTGCGGGAGACTACAGTGTACACCTCCGCGGAAATGCACGCACCCCTGACCCTGTCACACATCACGTGACACATAAGACTTCCCAACTTCCCGTATAACCCATGGCGGAGAAAGTCTCCCAGTACAGCTCCGTCACAACTCGCCAGCAGAAGCTCCTCTACGTGTTTACGTACAATCTAGTCAAAGCGTCAGATCATTTACAATCAACTCGACTGCTTCGCTTCTTGCAGTCTGAAGGAGTTCTGAATGCAAATCAAGCGAAGGAAGTGAAAGCTCAAGGATCTCCGACATCTAGGAGTATTGTGTTGCTGGAGAGTGTTGGTGCAAATTGCGAGAGGGATGGTGGAGTGTTTGACAAGTTTATTGAGATTGTAGATGACAAACAGCCAAGCGTTTTGAAGGATCACATGCCTGATGTGAAGAGTGCGTGTGTGTGTGTGTGTGTGTGTGTGTGTGTGTGTGAATTTGGTGTGGTCTTACATCAATTAATGAACTGTTTTACTATAAACTGTCTGAGGTGTAATGAGTGATTGATAAAAAATCTATTATCAATGCACCACCCTATCCGGGAGTTGTGTTTTGCGAGTCAGATGGATTTCTGAGATCTTACAGCAGCATGTCAATGTGAACGAGTACATACACAACTGGAGGAGACTTTGTTTGTTGTCTGCCTGCGTACATTGTTTACCTGTCTGTTGGTTTATTTGTCTGTCTGTCTGTCTGTCCATCTGTCTGTCCGTCCATCTCTCTGTCTGTCTGTCTGTCTGTCTGTCTGTCTGTCTGTCTGTCTGTTCATCTGTCTGTCCGTCTGTCTGTCTGTTTGTTTGTTTATCTATCTGATTATCTCCTTGTTTGTCTTGTCTTTCTTTGTTTACCTGTACTTACTGTTTACTACATTTTGTGCAAATTACAGTTTTGACATGAACAGACAGGCAGGCAGAGAAGCAGGCAGCTACATGAAACATATTGACCTTTGCGTCTACTATAACCATATATATATATATATATATATATATATATATATATATATATATATATATATATATATCAATTTATGTATACAGACATTAGTGATGAAGATTTGGATATACTGTATGGTCGAGTGAAAGCACTTGGCAACCCGTTTCGTAAGTGTGGCTTCATCAGTGTTGACAATCAGCTTGTTTAGTTTCTGTTCTTAGAACCGGAGAGGTCTCTAGGTGAGTTTGGATCGTACAACCCATATGTGACATCAAGACAAGTTCCAGAATCTCTAAAAACACCAGACCAGCCTGTGAGAGTTGAGCCACAGTATGAAGCAAGGGTGCCAGTAGCTGGCTTGAAAGGTTTGTTTTCTTGTTGTTTAAAAGATTGTTTAGTTTTGGAATTTTTTGGTTTTAGTTCTTTGGATTACTGAAATGAATTCACAGCACGTGGCTGTGTTGAATGTGTTAAAGAAGAGTTGTGTGACCTTTAACTGTGATGATGGATTGAAGTTGGCGACTGGATTTTCGTATAGGGTGAGGGTAGTTGTTTAATTTGTTTGTTTTAATTTTACACACACAACACACACACACACACACACACACACACACACACATGCACACACACACACACACACACACACACACACTGACACACATACGTGCACACACACACACACACACACACACACACACACACACATGCACGCACGCACATACACACACTCACACACTATGCCACATACTGGATGAAGAATTGCTGTCAGTGAAAAGAACATGACCCACATGACTCCTCCTGCTTCATTGATAGCTTCACGGCCTCATTCTCATGTTTAACCTTCCTGCCAGACAGGGTAGGCACAACAGATGGCAAGCAGGGGTTATATTACCATCTTGTGGCCTCATCTGTGTGACGTACCGCCATATCATCATGGTGCGTGGTCCACTTGGATGACGTCACATTATCCTGGTGGCCAAATGATGGATTTTGTATTGGGGCTCGCTGGAAAATCTGCCAATCCACCAAAACAAATTCCAAATCAATATTTCATCTTGTACAGTAGTATTTTCTCCATGTTGTGCACTAGCCACCTCAACACTAGACTTGAGTGTCTAGCCGGTCGTCTCCACCACAGACTGGCTGGACACTCGAGCCTACCTCAACACATAAGTACACCAAACAATGCTTTACAACACAGATGCCACTTAGACTATTAGACTCTCAGTCATACATGATTTATTCAATAAGTTTGTGTCTTCAGGCTTGTCGAGGAGAAGACGGTGGTCTCATCCATTTCTACATCGTTCCTGGGTCTGAGTCAGAACAAGACATCATTAGCGCAAGTGAACGTTATCATTCTGCAATGAACTATCGTCCATGGACAAATGATCTTGACATCATCTTACTGACTGGCCACTGCTGGATTAGCGAAAAGCAAAGCAAGGGTAGTCCAAAATTGGGAGACATCTGTGTGGTCAAAATGGCTCACAGAATGGAGAAAGGTAAACAAGACACGAGGAAGCCATCAGCAGGACCATTTACTCTCGTTGATCATGTCTGCAAGAATATGCAAAGCACAAAACCAGGGCGATGGCAAACGTCTGATGCTGTTAGGAAGAGACCCGAAGTTTCTTATTACTGGCAAGCGTCATGGTTAACGAGACTGCATTATGAAATATGCAGACAAGGAGATGGAAAGGCAAGAATGTTAGGTCTCTGACATGGACAGGGGCATCAAAATTGAGACACAGATAAATAGGTAGATAGCTGGATGGACAGACAGACGGGCAGACAGACAGAGACAGACAGAGACATACATACATACATACAGACGGACAGAGACATACCTACCTACCTACCTACATACGTACATACATTCATACATACATACATACAGAGACATACATACATACATACACAGGGGTGTTCCCAGGATTTTTGTAAGGCACGGCGGAAATAACCACGCCCACCTTAAATTTTGGTCCCACCCATTCCAATTTTTTATGGCTGGACCACAAAAGCTTTGATACAGGTTTGCTTACGCTGAGATGCCACAAACTGTTGTCACAGAATGTCCAGGCACAAAAGGAACAAAGTGAGTGGTTTATCTTTTTTTTTAAAAAAGTTTGTCTCTGTCTTACTCCACTGTGCTTGACCACATGATAGCTAGATTAATGCGATTGGGAAAATTTCCAGACCTCAAGAAGTTGAGAACCTCCCTTTATATAGGATAGGAAGGCCAGACATCTACAGACTTCGTTTGTTACCATCAGATACTAACCTAAATAGAGGGCAGAGTGCAAGACCACCACTGTTTATCTTTGAGTACTTGTATTACAATTAAGTTCATACCATATGGCAGTCTTTGTCCTAATTGGTCTTATCTTCAAACCAAGCATCCCAGGAACCACTTGTTAGCCTGAAACAACTTCCCACTTTTCAAAATACAAATACAAGTCCATTGTCTTCATAACTAATGACTGCCTACTCATACATCAAAGCATGGCGGGCCTGTACCAAGTGGAAGCCAAGGCATGGCGGAGCGCCGTGCCTTTTGTATGCTGGGGACAACCCTGATACATACATACATACGTACATACAGACAGACAGAGACATACCTACATACATACATACATACATACATACATACATGGTGTACATACATACATACATACATACATACAGACAGACAGACAGCCAGCCACACAGACAGACAGACAGACACGAATACAGCTGCAGGAAAACTTCCGCTCTCAGTGGACACTCATAAACATTTAGAGACCGGGACCATAGGTCCCTTTCGTCTAGTGATAATGTGTATGTGTATTTAGTGCATATATAGTGTGCATTGTAGTTTTAACCAATTTTCATGTATGTACTAGATGTAATGGACTCGTAGATTAACTATTGCTTTGGTGCTAGAAATCATTTATGAAAAATGTATGTATTGACAGACAGACAGACAGACAGACAGACGCGTCAGCGCTAGGCGTCTTTTACGGTGGCCATGCACGTCGTGATGTCTTCCTCTACCCATATTGTCTACTCCTCTGTATCAACATTGTCATCATGGATTGTACGCAACTTTACCTCGCATCAGCGCTAGGCATCAGCTTTGGTGGCTGTGCACGTTGTGATGTCCATCCACGTTATAATTGTAAGACCCTGCTAGGGTCAACTGTAGTGTATCGTGCATTGCGTAGTTTGGTTTAGCCTGTAATAGTTCTGATTTATGAAAATATAATACCATTGACAGACAGACAGACAGACAGACAGACAGGGACATACATGTATGGCATACATACGTACATACATACATACATACATACATACATACATACATGCATACATACATGCAGACTGACAGACAGACTGACTGACAGGGCCTTGTTTGGCTACTAACAATGAATCATCTTTACCATTTGGTTTTATATTCAAAACTAAATTTGCTGTTGACTGTATATAGAAACCAAGTCAATGGCTGATTAAAACAGGATATGACGAGCGCCATCCAATTAGTGATAGGAATGAAGACAATGAAGAGAAGCTTGCAAAAATTCTACCGAACTGGGATGATGATGACATGACCGTCCTGAAGTATTGCAGAGTAAGATGCCAATCCAGAATTATTTGTATCTAGACTCTGTGAGGTGTTTGCCTATTCTTAGGAAAGCAAGCTGTGGGAGCCGGATGCAAAGAAACCAGGAGAGGCGTTTCTGGAACAGGTGAAAACAGAAGTTCGGATGTCAAAAAAGTTTCCTGTTGAAGATGTGGAGGTGACGCCAAGGGTCCATGTTGCACCTGTACTCTCTGGATTTGAAACCTCAGTCAAGGTAGGAGGATTGATATGTTGGTGTCTGTCTCTTGTGTGTGTGTGTGTGTGTGTGTGTGTGTGTGTGTGTGTGTGTGTGTGTGTGTGTGTGTGTGTGTGTGTGTGTGTGTGTGTGTGTGTGTGTGTGTGTGTCTGTCTGTCTGTCTGTCTGTCTGTCTGTCTGTCTGTCTCTGTCTGTCTGTATCTCTCTGTCTCTCTCTCTGTCTGTCTGTCTCTGTCTATCTGTCTGTCTGTCTGTCTGTCTGTCTGTCTGTCTGTCTGTCTGTCTGTCAGTCAGTCAACCATGTGATAGTTTTGTGCTGTGACTGTTTGTTTGTATAGCCGTTTGTCCATCTCTGCAATGTGGACCTTTACTAATGTGTAGGCAGAGGAGATGAAGGAGTCTGGCAGTGTTGCAGACTGGACCTCGGTGCACTTCTACAAGCATGCCAACACTCTTCTCACCGACAAAACAGTCGTGTCTATCAAAGCTGTGAGCGTTTGTAAACAAACACGTCGACGAAGGCTGTGAATACCACTCCCATGTTGTCATTGCAGGTTGTTGGCTACACGGGTTTGCCAGGAGAACCACAACTTGAATCCTACGGTGATGAGCTCGTCGCCATTTTTACACTCGATTTGATCAAGGGCTTGCACCAGAACCCACGATTCAAATAATAATTGTAACTTTCAAGTACAAACCAAAATATTTGTATTAAATTGTTTGATTACTTGCTGCAGTGCCCATCAATCGATGAGAGTCGTGTGTGTCGCTCACTGCTCATCCAGCAGCATTTGCTTGCTACTTTGTATATCGACTGGTCCAGTCGTGCCTCCAAATTCAAACGGCAAAGTGTTTGGTTCAAACTCGTGATGAAGACTTCTAAAGTCGGTTCCATACATGATAATCTTGAAGGGGAAAAAATTAAAATTACATTGATATCAATGAGGATAATTTGATTGTGTGGGATACCTTCCGTCTGACATCTGTGGCTAAAAAGGGTCGAATGATTGACATGACAAGTGTTATGAATTTTGGCTGTTTGACCATGTGAATTGCTGTCAGTCGGACTGGAAAGCAATCCTGTGAAATGGGAAAGTGTGTTGAATCACCACACACTTGGTGCTTATTGTGTTGTCATAGCGATGCAATAAGCCCGTATATCATCTTGCCTTCTGTGCGTGCGTAACTGATTGCTATTTAGTGTGCAACTTGTTGGTTTGTCTGTTTGATCGTTAGAGTTATGGTTAGAGTTAGTGTTAGAGTTAGGGTTAGGGTTAGGGTTTGGATTAGGGTTAGGGTTTGGATTAGGATTAGGGCTAGGGTTAGGGTTAGAAAACAAGTAGCATTACACTACTAATCAAGAAAATCACCAGTTACCCAAACTTCTTTCAATCTCTTAGCCTATTTCTAAGTTAATTAATTACGAAACAATTGAGCCTGTAGCATAACACATATTTCAGCTACAGTATTCCACTACAAATAGAATCTGTTGCAATCACAATCTGATAGCCTACCTTGCTTATTGCCAATAACAAAAGTAAAATTACCTAGGGTTAGGGTTAGGGTTAGGGTTTGGGTTATGGGTTAGGGTTAGACAACAAGTAGCATTACACCACTAATCATGGAAAGCACTAGCCTCGTCCCCAGACTCTCTCGTGCTAGTCTTGTCCGGTGCCCGTATGACAATTCCAGGCGCGACAGAGTCTGGGATCATCCCGCCTACTTCCTGCCATATCTCCTTACTAAATGCTCACTAAGTGTCACCCCCAACGTCATCAACTGTTAGCCTCGCAAGCCAGGCTCTTCCGCGCAGTCGCTGAGCTAACCGCACGTGAATCACACGAGGAGGAGGAGCTTTTACCGGAATTGCTCCAGCGCGAGAAGAGCCTGGTCGCTTTCGAGAACGTCATAGTGACGTGGGACCCCCGATCGGATTTCATAGCTTGATAAAGCTAATTCGATTTCCTAAAGAGCTCGTTTATGTAATTGCGCTGATACACGAAGCAGAGAGGTAGCCCTCCGCGGAGAGCGCGTGAACACGAAATCCAGTGAAGCCGTTGATGGACGAAGTGCTGGTGAATAATGAGCGTAGGAATGGCCTACATGGGACTGGTCCGCTGAACCTACACTCTCCAGCAACGTTTCGTTCTACTGAACTCATCTGCAGGTTTGCGCGAATTGAAACAGACGTAGAACTATTCACCACTCCTGCGCGTCTACTCTGACATCTATAGCCTGTGGGGGAAATGGTGTGAGAACTGCCGGCCCAGTTTCACTCAACGGTTCATGAAAACAGTGGCCTAGAGCTTGTTGCAATTGACCTCTCCGCGTGTATTGCTAACACAGTCTATGTGACGGTACTTTCCACTCAGCAAGCAACACTTTTGTACGATATTGACCTCCTCACGGTGAACTGGAAACATCTAGGCATGGGAAAACAGCAGTGCAGTGGACCTACCATGTTCAGGAAGTGTAGAGTTGACTCGTAGTTGCACGTGTACACGTACGACTTGTTTCAATGCACGGTTTCTGACTGCTACATATATACACTAACCGCGTACAATGAGTTCATTTCTCAAACTACCGCGCTGCAGATCTAGATTCGGCGGTGTGCTGTTGGCGAAACTGAATGCTGAAAAGGAGTCGTGACACTGCAGAATATTACATGGCTGAGCTGTCTGCATACGTACTAGAAGCGAACGATGATGTCAACTACGTACTTCGTGCAAAACAAGCAAGTGCGTGAAGCGATGTCGCATGTTCTCAACTTTCATACCTACATGCTTACCTAATAGGATTAGCTTTATCAAGCTATGAAATCCGATCGGGGGTCCCACGTCACTATGACTTTCTCGAAAGCGACCAGGCTCTTCTCGCGCTGGAGCAATTCCGGTAAAAGCTCCTCCTCCTCGTGTGATTCACGTGCGGTTAGCTCAGCGACTGCGCGGAAGAGCCTGGCTTGCGAGGCTAATCAACTGTCACCCCGAACGTCATCAAGTGTCCCGTAACTTCAAAATCAAATTAGCGTTCGTCTAATCCAATAAACGTACCACACGGGATGCTATGACTTGGTGTTACTGGCATATCCAGCACTTGCAGACAACTGAAGCATGTTGAAAAGGTAAGACTATGGAGTGTTGGTGACGGGTGTCGTGTAGGCTTGTAGTCTGAGATCTACAATTGGCGGAGTGATGACCTTCTACGTAGGTCACACGCGGCCAGTACCGTTTGCGCGCAGACTAGACTGTAGCAAAAAGCGCGCAATGGCAAGGGAAGGGATTGATCTTGACATGAAACTACCGTCTACCCTTCGAGAAGTCTTCAAGTATGAAAACAAATACATCTTTTCGCGAAAGAATAGCCCTGGAAGCTTCAAGTTGACCCTCCAGACCGCAGTTTCATGTCAAGATCAATCCCTTCCTTTGCCATTGCGCACTTTTTGCTACAGTCTAGTCTGCGCGCAAACGGTACTGGCCGCGTGTGATCTACGTAGAAGGTCATCACTCCGCCAATTGTAGATCTCAGACTACAAGCCTACACGACACCCGTCACCAACACTCCATAGTCTTACCTTTTCAACATGCTTCAGTTGTCTGCAAGTGCTGGATATGCCACAAACACCAAACAATGGTCATAGCATCCACTGTGATACGTTTATTGGATTA
>NC_085092.1:6261186-6276186 GCF_963422355.1 Corticium candelabrum | reverse complement strand
TACGTCTCTGTAGCCCAACGGTGAGTGTAATTAGATCCGGCAAGTGAAGCGCTTTCGATTGATACCAATATCTGCCCAGAGGGCAACATCTTTGTCGCGCAAATGGCCACATTCCACCAGTCTCTCTAATGCGTGAACGCACTTTAGCTACTATAGCTAAGGTCTGGCTACGTGAAACTATGGGCGTGTTCGATTGGGTTTTCGTGTGCACGCCCCTCTTCCAACTACTACAGTTCTGCCGCTATAGTCGAAAGAGCCAATTCTACCGACTCTGCTGCTCGTTGGAAGAGCACGCTCCTCTTCCAGCCTCTACCAGCTCCTGCGCTGGTAGAGGTTGGAAGAGAAGCGTGCCTATCAGACAACGCGCCCATAGGCTATAGCTTGCGTCTCAGTTTTGTTTACTCTATGCTAGTACACTACTTCTTACCTCGAGTTGGTGTCTTCTTTTAAGGGACGAGAGCGAGGATTGTACTGTGACACTCCAAAGCGCATGATTACCCTATACGACCACGGGCACTTCGAGAAATACGTTTGGCCGCGCTCTGGACGCAAGTATAGCACAAACCTAGTCTCGTTCTTCTACTCCCGTGCTTGTTCGTATCCGATTATCGTGTGTCTGTCTCACTCTCAAATCTAAGCCCGAGTCACGAATGCTAATGAGATAGGTGCTCATTGATATAAACTAGTAATAGACGTCATCTCTGGTCGAGCATCGCCTCAAATGAAACCTACGAGCATTTGGAGATGAGTTGATTTGAACAATATATATATATATATATATGTAGACATTTCAATCTAATTAGTCTGTTGTTACACTTCACTGGTGATTAGACTGTAGAGCTAGATATCAATTATCGGACACTCCCCACTAGCGGACACTGGCGTACGGAAAGCAGACGAAGATTTCTTGTATCTAAGACATGAATGTAGAGAGTAGTCACACGGTAACACGACGTGCTAAATTCGACTTGATCACTTGGCGTATTGCTGTTGACAGTGACAAAATAGAACTTCCGCTGCTTTTCCTGTACGTCGGACACGCCCATCAAATATTGGACAGCCGCCGGTTTTTGCTTTCGACGGCACCACAGTTCACTGTGTGCACCTTGAAATAATAGGTGACATGACATCAGTGTTCTCACCAGGATCTTTTGGCAGAGCGAGCCTGTTCATCTTTTTACTGGGATTCTTTTGTTCGAATGAGACTGGGAAGAATCTTTCGTCCCAATGGGATTTTCATGTTTTTCGTCTTAAGTTGAGACGCTAGACTTTCTGAATGGAATACATACACATTTCGCTTACTTTTTCACAGTCTGCAAAGTCTAGTCGTTTTCAGAAACGACCTAGAATTCTAGAACTCGTAAAACCCAAGACGAGTTCGCCATGGTAAAATTTTGACATTATACGTCATCTACTATGCCTACAAATTGTCTGCGCTGTTATGGAAACAACTTAAAATGCTTTTGAGAGTCAGAAAAGCAAATCAAAAGTTTGTCGACCTGTCAACCAGACCGTACTCGCGCCTTTTGACGACTCATTCGCCATTTCATGGTTACGTCTCAGGGGCGGATTCAGGATTTTCGAATGGGGGTTCCGTGACGTCACAAAGGTTAGGATCAGCCACGTCTCCAGATATAAATTAGCTATTTAATTACCTATACCATAGAATAGCCTCGTACCAGACCCTCTCGCGCGTCGTGCCCGGTTCCCGTACGGGAACCGGGCACGACGCGCGAGAGGGTCTGGTACGAGGCTAACCATAGAACGGAAGTATACGTTAATGAATCTACAGTACTGGAGAGTTTGAATTGATCTTGCAAGCCTATACATGTCTTTCGCTAGACAGGCAAATGTTACCGCTATTTCTTTTCTTACCGAAGAAAGCTTCTATAGACATATATGGTTTCGTGAAATTGTGACTGTTGTGACCATCAAAGGTGGGAGTATATTTTCATGAAATAGAAAATAACTACTTTGAAACATTATCATCGCATGGAAGTAAATGAAACATGTTGGAGAACAACTGAGATTGAAAACAAGTTACCATAAATTAATGTAGAAAGAGTAGGAGTACCGTACGACTCACTCGTACTGTCCGACGATGATGGACTTACGTCGAAAGTTCATAATCTGTGCTGAGCTTCCGTGTGAAGTTACTCTAAACTAAAACGTGAGCTGCGAGTCACGTCAGGAAATAACAAGCACTGCTGATACACGGTTATCTCCGTGTGATGACGTCACAAATTTTTTAGAGGGTTCCACGGAACCTCCGGAAACCCCTCTAGATCCGCCACTGCGTCTTACGTCTGCCGATGCGGAAAAGGCAATGGCACTACTTTTCACAATAGAAGCAACTCATTCAGTACTTTGAAACAGCTCTGGATCGGTCGAAAATGTCGAAATCCCATTCAGACGAATTCGTTCGAACAGGATTTTGCTAGCTAGCGTGATCTCTTGCGCGCGAAAAACAACAAAACGTTAAACGCTAAACGTATCAAATTACGACATGTAGGGATGTATGTAGAGATTAACAAGTTTGTGTGGGCGTGGTCAGATTTTAGTTCTCCAGAAATCACCTTAAAACGCGGCTAAATATCTTGAAAACGAGAGATAGAAAAGCTTACAAGTTTCAACTACGCTTGACTACTTCTGAATTGATCTCAGCTTGTCTTCAGAATTAGAAAAACGCTCGTCAATTTCGGAATTTTTGATGGATTTTGTCTTCTTTTCTTCTTCTTCGTCTTCTTCTTCTTCTTCTTCTTCTTCTTCTTCTCTTCTTCTTCTTCTTCTTCTTCTTCTTCTTCTTCTTCTTCTTCTTCTTCGTCTTCTTCTTCGTCTTCTTCTTCGTCTTCTTCTTCGTCTTCTTCTTCGTCTTCTTCTCTTCTTCTTCTTCTTCTTCTTCTCTTCTTCTTCTTCTTCTTCTTCTTCTTCTCTTCTTCTTCTTCTTCTTCTTCTCTTCTTCTTCTTCTTCTTCTCTTCTTCTTCTTCTTCTTCTTCTTCTTCTTCTTCTTCTTCTTCTTCTTCTTCGTCTTCTTCTTCGTCTTCTTCTTCGTCTTCTTCTCTTCTTCTTCTTCTTCTTCTTCTCTTCTTCTTCTTCTTCTTCTTCTTCTTCTCTTCTTCTTCTTCTTCTTCTTCTTCTTCTTCTTCTTCTTCTTCTTCTTCTTCTTCTTCTTCTTCTCCTTCTTCTTCTCTTCTTCTTCTTCTTCTTCTTCTTCTCTTCTTCTTCTTCTTCTTCTTCTTCTTCTTCTCTTCTTCTTTTTCTTCTAATTTATATCTGGAGACGTGGCTGATCCTAACCTTTGTGACGTCACGGAACCCCCATTCGAAAATCCTGAATCCGCCCCTGAGACGTAACCATGAAATGGCGAATGAGTCGTCAAAAGGCGCGAGTACGGTCTGGTTGACAGGTCGACAAACTTTTGATTTGCTTTTCTGACTCTCAAAAGCATTTTAAGTTGTTTCCATAACAGCGCAGACAATTTGTAGGCATAGTAGATGACGTATAATGTCAAAATTTTACCATGGCGAACTCGTCTTGGGTTTTACGAGTTCTAGAATTCTAGGTCGTTTCTGAAAACGACTAGACTTTGCAGACTGTGAAAAAGTAAGCGAAATGTGTATGTATTCCATTCAGAAAGTCTAGCGTCTCAACTTAAGACGAAAAACATGAAAATCCCATTGGGACGAAAGATTCTTCCCAGTCTCATTCGAACAAAAGAATCCCAGTAAAAAGATGAACAGGCTCGCTCTGCCAAAAGATCCTGGTGAGAACACTGATGTCATGTCACCTATTATTTCAAGGTGCACACAGTGAACTGTGGTGCCGTCGAAAGCAAAAACCGGCGGCTGTCCAATATTTGATGGGCGTGTCCGACGTACAGGAAAAGCAGCGGAAGTTCTATTTTGTCACTGTCAACAGCAATACGCCAAGTGATCAAGTCGAATTTAGCACGTCGTGTTACCGTGTGACTACTCTCTACATTCATGTCTTAGATACAAGAAATCTTCGTCTGCTTTCCGTACGCCAGTGTCCGCTAGTGGGGAGTGTCCGATAATTGATATCTAGCTCTACAGTCTAATCACCAGTGAAGTGTAACAACAGACTAATTAGATTGAAATGTCTACATATATATATATATATATATTGTTCAAATCAACTCATCTCCAAATGCTCGTAGGTTTCATTTGAGGCGATGCTCGACCAGAGATGACGTCTATTACTAGTTTATATCAATGAGCACCTATCTCATTAGCATTCGTGACTCGGGCTTAGATTTGAGAGTGAGACAGACACACGATAATCGGATACGAACAAGCACGGGAGTAGAAGAACGAGACTAGGTTTGTGCTATACTTGCGTCCAGAGCGCGGCCAAACGTATTTCTCGAAGTGCCCGTGGTCGTATAGGGTAATCATGCGCTTTGGAGTGTCACAGTACAATCCTCGCTCTCGTCCCTTAAAAGAAGACACCAACTCGAGGTAAGAAGTAGTGTACTAGCATAGAGTAAACAAAACTGAGACGCAAGCTATAGCCTATGGGCGCGTTGTCTGATAGGCACGCTTCTCTTCCAACCTCTACCAGCGCAGGAGCTGGTAGAGGCTGGAAGAGGAGCGTGCTCTTCCAACGAGCAGCAGAGTCGGTAGAATTGGCTCTTTCGACTATAGCGGCAGAACTGTAGTAGTTGGAAGAGGGGCGTGCACACGAAAACCCAATCGAACACGCCCATAGTTTCACGTAGCCAGACCTTAGCTATAGTAGCTAAAACCATACTTTCGGCGATAAAGGCCCTCTAAAGGGTTGGGTAAAATGCCAATTCTTGTTCTGCGCTCCGCAAGATTTGTTGGGGAGATACCTGCCAAGAGGTGTAAGGTCTATCGCGCATTCCGCTCCAGCCGCGCGAGTTTTGGATTAGGGTCAGTCAGTTACTGTACAACGTGCAGTACAGTACATGTAACAGGTATGTGTGCTCGCGTACAGACGTCCTACAAATCAGAGATTCGTTTGTCGACCCTGTGAACCTTGAACTACCATCCTGTTGCGTGCGTTTTGTGACCAAGTTGTCTGTGAGGCTTTTGTGCTTCAATCTTCGCGGATCAAGGACTGACTTTGCGATCTGTTGTTGAGTCTGAGGAAAAGACACGTGTCGTATACTCAGTGTATGAAACGTATGCGCGCATATGGAACGTCCATTCAATTTCAATTTTAATTGAAAATTGAAAATTGAATACAACGTTAAAATTTCATTTTCAATTTATTGATATATATATATATATATATATATATATATATATATATATATGTACATATGTATGTATGTATGTATGTATGTATATATATATATATATATATATATATATATATATATATATATATATATATATATATCCACTTGCAGTTGAATCATTTGGTTCATGGTCGGATGTCAGCTTGGATACATTGAAGACTGTAGCATCTAAAACTGTTTCTGTTAATACTATTCCTTTTAGTCAGTCTTTAAATAATTTGTTGCAGCCATTGTCAGCCAAGTTGTGGTCCTATAATGCACGCATGATTCTCAGTAGATTGTTGTTGGACAATAATGACAGTAATTTTAGTTCATGGAATTTGCCTGTATCCTAGATTGGTTGTATGGAAATATATATTTGGCTATATATATATATATATATATATATATATATATATATATATATATATTGTAGTGTTAATTAATTAATCAAACTCTAAAGCAGTGGATATTTGAAACACCACAAGTTTAGTGTTTTTTGTTCATTTTCATTTTTAAAATGATAATTTAAATAATTTACTTCCGGTTGCGTAAGGTACATGTATAATCCGTCTTGGCGGCTCCTTCTTGGCGCCTCTCTATCATATTTGCATCTTTTGGCGGGAGATTTAATTCTATAAACAAGATGAAATATTGGCGGGGAATTTATTTGGCGTGGAATTTATTTGGCGGGGAATTTATTTGGCGGGGAATTTATTTGGCGGGGAATTTATTTGGCGGATTGGCGGATGTTTCAGCGACCGCCATTAGATAATCCGCCAATAATTTGGCCTCCGGGATATGTTGACGTTATCAGGCACGTAGATCAGCAAGATCCTTGCTTGTCGTCTGTTGTACCTAAGCAGTAGTCAGTGGGAGACCATGCAGTAAGCTTGGGAAATGTGGGCCACGAACACAGCTGTCAATCACAACCACATCAAGACCATTCATGGAAAGACGCACACACACACACACACACACACACACACACACACACACACACACACACACACACACACACACACACACATACACACACACACACACACACACACACACACACACACACACACACACACATACACACACACACGCACGCACGCGCACACGCACGCACCACACACACACACACACACACACACACACACACACACACACACACACACACACACACACATACACACACACACACACACACACACACACACACACACACACACACAATTTGAGCTTTATAATACTAGATATGGCGAATGTATGCACGTATCTGTCAACGTCCACGTCATTGAACAGTAATTAATGCTTTAATAGTACTGCAACTGAAGCAACCGCCGTTTGCATCTTTGTTATACGCATGTACAATGTGCGCACCGTGTCTTTTTCCAAATATTTACTGTTCTATTTGCGTTGGCCTTCTTTAATTAACTGTTGGTGCAAACTAAAAGTTCACGTGACACTGTCATGTTACCCTAAACCCTACAGATATTGAATGCTCGTCAAACGTGTTTTAGAAAGGAAGTCTTTGGTTAATATTTGATGAATTTAGCTAAGTATGTATCTGGGCTGTAGAGCCGTCAACTAACTAACCAGCAGAATAGCTATACAAACGTTATAACTTTCAGGATGCTACGGGACACGCCTATTTTGGCACGCCCACTTTTATTGCCTTCTAATTGACTGATACGGTAGAATCAGTGGCAGATTCAGACTGGAAAAAGTGTGGTGTATATACTATATACAGCTTTGGTCCTCCCTCACACGTATTTACAGTCCACAATTTTATTGACTTACGCTTACAAATGAATTGGAGGCTTAGCTTGGTCTAGCCCATGTCACTCTAGGCCACTGATATTAGAAATATTTATCACTTGTGTATATATTGCAGTTAAATAGTTTTTACAAGGTAACTTTTTCAAACAATTAATTACTAACATTAAAATTGTGTTTTTTTTAGAAAAACAGTGCTCAACACTTTGACTGTCTTCTTGCATTCTTGGACATGTAAACGTTTGCCGTTGTTACTATTGACTACAGCATGTTTGGCGTTGTTTGCACCAAGTTTCTACCTTTATCTCAAGGACAGTCTCGGATATAGACGTTCGTTTTACCAACTGTCTGTTTTCGTGAATGAGTCGTCATTCAAACAAGTATCAAGAAACGTGACTAACAGGCTCAACCGTGAAAACATTACCAATGAGCAGTCCACAGTAAACATTAACAAGAAGCAGTCAACACTGTGGAAAGAAAGCGGATGTGAAAGCAAGACACCTCTTCTTCTTTGTAACAGAGCACGAGGAGCTGCTAAAAGTACGGTGTATAACGAGATATCAAGAGGTATAGCTCTTGCCAACCAGACTGTGTTCTCAAAGTCTAATGTTCTAGTGGAACGAGCGAGATCATGCGCTCTAGTCGGTTCATCAGGAAGGCTTTTGAGTCAGAGACACGCTGATGATATCGACGGACACGACGTTGTCATACGACTAAACGACGCTCCAATTTATCCTTACGAGAAATACGTTGGGAGACGTATGCCTGATGTTGCAATTATCAATTTAGCCGTCTCACGTAAAGGAAAGTGTCTCCAAAACGTAAAGCCTAAAACACTTTTGGTTCAGTGTCATCATCCAGGTGGAATTAGCACAATTGGACGATCCTGTGCAACACATGGACCCGTCTATGCATTTTCTCGGCATCTTATTAGCACTGCTAACTCTCTTTTGTCAAACTACACGTTAAAACATCGTCTTAAAGGTCTAAGGAGTCCAACAGCCGGAATGTATGCCGTCGTCTTTTCCTTACATTTGTGCAAGGAGCTTGATATTTATGGGTTTGGTGCCGGAAAGGGAGAGTTGTATGCATACTACAGAGATCTTCTCACGCCCAGTACACACCATTATTTTGACTTGGAGGAAGAATTTCTCAAAGATATTTCACACAACCTGACAACACCTGTTGACGTGTTGTGGATGGGATGCAACAAAGTATCTTTCCATCCCTGATCATAGTTATCATTACAAAACAATTGTGTTAGGGAATTCTCAGTATGACAGAGACACGATTTAAGGGCAGATGCAATTTACCTCAAGACCCTAACTTGTGCGTGTGTTAAATTTGATCTAGTCTTGAGGCTTTGTAAAATTGTTCTAATTTAATTTGTTGTAATGTTCGTTATTTGGTGTCACATTTATCATTTATATTAGTTGACCATGGTCTTAAGATTATATACAAATGGTTATAGCTAAAAGTATAGAAGTATACTTGTTGTACGATATCCGTAGGCGCCTCACGTTCGTGAGTAACACGTCCAACGGAGTTTACAGACCGTCTACCGAAACGCCGAGTCCTAGCTAGACAATACGTATTTGTTGAAACCCTAGCTGTAATGGAAGTAAACATGCAAACTTCCTAGTAGTTTAGATTACGTATGTAGGCCTGGTATAGGTAGTCGTCGTTTGCGATCGTGATCAAGACAATTGAAATGTACAGTCTTGGTAGCCTCGTCCCCAGACTCTCTCGCGCTAGTCTTGTCCGGTGCCCGTATGACAATTCCAGGCGCGACAGAGTCTGGAATCATCCCGCCTACTTCCTGCCATATCTCCTTACTAAATGCTCACTAAGTGTCACCCCCAACGTCATCAACTGTTACCCCGAACGTCATCAAGTGTCCCGTAACTTCAAAATCAAATTAGCGTTCGTCTAATCCAATAAACGTACCACACGGGATGCTATGACTTGGTGTTTCTGGCATATCCAGCACTTGCAGACAACTGAAGCATGTTGAAAAGGTAAGACTATGGAGTGTTGGTGACGGGTGTCGTGTAGGCTTGTAGTCTGAGATCTACAATTGGCGGAGTGATGACCTTCTACGTAGATCACACGCGGCCAGTACCGTTTGCGCGCAGACTAGACTGTAGCAAAAAGCACGCAATGGCAAGGGAAGGGATTGATCTTGACATGAAACTGCGGTCTACAAGGTCACCATCAACCCCTATATTGATTTGGATCAATATCCGATGCCGAATCCAGATGACTTGTTTTCGACCTTAGCAGGAGGGAAGAAATTTTCTCGTTTGGATCTCAAGCAAGCGTATCAACAGATGTTAGTAGACCCCAGAAGTCAGCAATACCTAACCATTAATACACACAAGGGCATGTTTACGTACACAAGGATGCCATTTGGCATAAGCTCAGCACCCAGTATATGGCAACGAGCTACAGATAACGTTTTATCAAGACTGGACGGAGTCATCTGCTACCTAGATGATATTCTAATAGTGGGCAACAGTGATGAACAGCATAACCACAGGTTATTCAAGGTCTTGGAAAGACTGAACCAAGCCGGAATTAAGCTAAAAATGGAAAAATGTGAATTTGGCAAGTGGAAGGTAGAATATTTGGGGCACGTGGTGAGTGCAGAAGGCATATCCCCATCTCGGAGTAAGATGGAAGCGATTCAAAATGCACCTGACCCTAGTAACGTGACTGAATTGAAGGCTTTCTTGGGACTTCTAAATTATTATGGGAAGTTCTTACCTAATTTGTCATCGACATTACAACCACTGTATATCTTACTGAAGAAACAGCAACGTTGGAAGTGGTTGGATCAACAGAGAAAGGCATTCCGGCAGGTAAAACAAATACTAGTGAAATCGGACTTACTAGTACATTATGATTTGGGTAAGCCCATCAAGTTAAGTTGTGATGCTTCACCATATGGAGTAGGAGCGTGTCTAAGTCATGTCATGGAAGATGGCACTGAACGCCCAGTCGCATTTGCATCACGAACACTAGCTCCAGCTGAGAAGAATTATGCTCATTTAGAAAAAGAGGCCCTAGCCTTGATTTACGGAGTAAGACACTTCCATAAATACCTGATGGGAAGGAAGTTTACGCTATTAACCGATCATCGACCGCTACTGAGGATTCTAGGAGCTAAGGAAGGAGTTCCTACGCTAGCAGCTGCACGACTGCAGCGCTGGGCACTCATATTAAGTGCATACAGCTATGAGCTAGAATACAGGGCCGGGCAGGATAACAAGGAAGCTGATGTATTGTCTCGACTTCCTATACCAGTAGAAGTGATTGATCCAAATGAACAAATCTTTGGAGTGGATTATTGTGAACCATTGCCCATGACTGCCAAAGAGATTGCAAAGGCAACCCAATTGAATGTGGTGACAAGGAGAGCATATCAATATACTCGATACGGATGGACTACCAGAGATGTGGACCAATCCTTACAACCATTTGCTAAACGTGCTAATGAGTTATCGATCGAAGGAGGCTGCTTATTGTGGGGCAGCAGAGTTATCATCCCAGAGAAATTGAGAAAGACCGTATTAGCGCAGATACATGAGGGTCATCTGGGGACCAGCAAAATGAAGGCCTTAGCCAGAAGTTACGTGTGGTGGCCGAACCTGGACAGGGATATAGAAGATTTGGCAAGATCATGTGAACAGTGTCAAAACCAGAAGAGTAGACCAAGTACTACTAAACCCTCACATCCATGGATCTACCCAACATCACCATGGGAACGTGTCCATGCGGATTTTGCAGAGTTTGCGTGGAAGCAGTATTTACTTATTGTAGATGCCTTCTCTAAATGGCCGGAAGTCCACGAACTGGGTATACATGCTACTACAGGGCAGACAATTGAAGCTATGCGAAGAAGCTTTTCTTGTCATGGATTGCCACAGCGACTTGTAACCGACAACGGTCCTCAGTTTAGGGCACAAGACTTCATGGAGTTTATGGAGGCCAATGGAATCAAGCATCAACTGACTCCACCCTACCATCCTGCATCTAATGGACAGGTAGAGCGAATGGTACAAGAGTTGAAAAAGAGCTTGAAGGTTCGACCAGCGGGAAGATCGATAAGTCATCAAGTGTCTTCGTTCCTTCTACACTATCGTACGACTCCACATACTGCAACAGGCAAAACTCCTGTCGAACTGTTGATCAAACGAATACCAAGAACCAAGTTATCTTTGTTGCGCCCAGAGGTAAGTGACATTGACAGAGATGAACAGAGAATCAAGTTCGAGGAAGCTACCAAACGATCAAGACAACTGGATCCTGGTTGTAAAGTCAGTGTGTGGAATCCACGTCAAGATAG
Source organism: Corticium candelabrum (assembly GCF_963422355.1). Taxonomy (NCBI): domain Eukaryota; kingdom Metazoa; phylum Porifera; class Homoscleromorpha; order Homosclerophorida; family Plakinidae; genus Corticium; species Corticium candelabrum. Next base: position 6,264,807 of record NC_085092.1, on the reverse strand, counting down.
TCGTGGTAGGTGGTTGGTGGGAACCGTTGAACAACAGCTAGGACCAACCAGCTATTTAGTGAATGTGGAAGGACATTCCAGGTACGTGCATATAGACCAAATGCGTTGGAGAGATCAACGGAGTGTACCAGAAACAGCTGATGTAAGTGTACCAGAGATAGAGGTGGAAGAGATACCAGTACCAGTCATTCCTGTGAAAGAGACAGGACAAGTAGTTCAATCTACTAAACACAAGGACCAAGATGAGGAGTCTACCTTGATCTCCAAGGAAATGTTATCACCTCCAGAAGACCACGAGATTGAGACTCCCAGACGATATCCAAAGAGACAAAACAGACAACCACCAGCAAGATATCGTGAACAATAGATAAGGACAGCGCCAGACTAAGGAAGGGAGAGTGTGGTATAGCGAGCATGCGCTTTAGGTGTGACTGCGGTTTGTGTACGTGTGATATTAGTCTAGCGATAACTAGCGTTGAGTGCACTTGTGCAGTAGAGTACGTGTCGTTCACTGTAGCAGAATAGAATCTGGTATAACCGGTCCACTGAGTCGGTATACGCGATATATTTAGCCTAGACTACAGCGGAGTAGTATTACGGCTAGTGAGCTATACAACACTAGTCTGCGCGCAAACGGTACTGGCCGCGTGTGATCTACGTAGAAGGTCATCACTCCGCCAATTGTAGATCTCAGACTACAAGCCTACACGACACCCGTCACCAACACTCCATAGTCTTACCTTTTCAACATGCTTCAGTTGTCTGCAAGTGCTGGATATGCCACAAACACCAAACAATGGTCATAGCATCCACTGTGATACGTTTATTGGATTAGACGAACGCTAATCTGATTTTGAAGTTACGGGACACTTGATGACGTTCGGGGTGACAGTTGATGACGTTGGGGTGACACTTAGTAAGCATTTAGTAAGGAGATATGGCAGGAAGTAGGCGGGATGATCCCAGACTCTGTCGCGCCTGGAATTGTCATACGGGCACCGGACAAGACTAGTGCGAGAGAGTCTGGGGACGAGGCTAGAAAGCACCAGTTACACAAACTTCTGTCAATCTCTTTGCCCATTTCTAAGTTAATTAACTAGGAAACAATTGAGTCTGTAGTATAACACATATTTCAGCTACAGAATTACACTACTGTACAAGTAGAATCTGTTGCAATCACAATCTGATAGCCTACCTTGCTTGTTGCCAATAACAAAGGTAAAACTAGGAAAGAAAACTCAAACATGCATGACAGTTGCTGAAATTTGATAGAATACAATGAATTACATATAAAATAGTAGGTGAGTAGTTGGATGTGAACGTTGTGGCTTTATCATTAAATATTATCTCCCTGTTAATTTTTTTATAATTATTGTTGTTGTTGTTTTTATTGTTGTTATCAATTTTCTATGACATCATCTACATAACGTAGTTCCCACCAAGGGCAACAAGCAGACAAAAAATAAAACAAGCAACAAAACAAAACAAACACAAAACAAACAAGCAAAACAAACAAGCAAAGAAAACGAACAACAAAACGAAACAAACAAACAAAACAAGCAAAACAAACAAGCAAACAAAACAGACAAAACAACAAACACACTAGTTACTAACAAAATTTCTTAATAATAATTAAGGCTTCGATTCAATACTGTACACCTTCATTACAAATTGTTTGCTACATACTGTGCCAGAATTGGTGGAAAGTGGGAGAAGACCGTTTCGAAGCTCTCGAGTTGTCAGAGAGAGCTCAAGCACAATGGGCACAGGCAATCGATTTCTTCAAAGTAAACCCCCATTTCTACATCACAACACTTTCTATTGTCACAATTAATTATTTATAATTTATGCAGTATTATGACAAGGACCTGTCAGGAGACATTGATCCGGATGAGTTCAAGCCTGTATACAAACGACTGCTCGATGCTGGACACAAACTGGGGACTCAGGAGCAAGCGATTGCGACCCTAGATACGAATGGAGACCATCTCATCTCTCTCAACGAGTACATTGGCTGGCTGGTCAAACTCGGTGCGCTGCCACTCTAGAGAGAAACTGTGAAAAACTAAATTTTGGACGCAATCATGAAAGTGTATAAAATCAAAAAATTGGCTGGTTGACTTAAGAATGCGTTTACGTGTACACCGACCTATTTCACTCTGTATGGGTGACATGTGTGTATCCTGTCAGGCTCAACACCTTGACTGCATAGTGTTTAGTCTACGCAAGTAAATATATTGTTGTACGGTCCTATTGGCTACTGTGCCGTCACGTGACATCTACTTGTGTCAAAGTACACTACTCAATTTGTCATACGTAACAAATTGACAAAACTTGTAGTTGTCCCCAGGCAACCACGTACTGATCTTTCAGTTGTCCGTTGCTGACTATGGGTGTCCTTGCAATTTCCTCTCACACAACACTAGTAGTCTATTGTGGAATTTGCCCATGTGTGTACGTGCATGCACGCACGTGTGTCCAGTTACACACTACTGTAGCTCACAAATACTCAATAGAATTCATGCATGTAAAATTACAAGCCGAAACTATTAGTGACTGATTTATTATATCTTTATAGTATCTTTAGTATCGATCACTAACAGCAGCACACAGTCAATTAATTATGAGAAAACGTCAACTCTTGACAGTGAAGTAATTACTACGTAAACACGACAAACATATGTCTTATTCAAATTGACTCATCCGACTCATCAGACTGGTCAAGTTCGCTGAATTTGCGCTTTCTAGAAGTGTGATGCCCATGAATATGGCGGCTCCCAGGTGTCCGCATAAGCCATGCATTGATGACGTTATCAGGGGCAAACTGTTCCAGTTCAGGACCATCACAGTGAACTCTCATTAGGTTGTCTGAAGTTGCCTGCTGCAATCTACTACGTCGATTTGACTTGATCAATTTCATACCTGAGAATTGACGCTCACATTCAGCAGTGCTGGGACTGATGGTGAACATGATGTCAACAAGATGCAAAATACTGCTTAGATCTGGGTTCTTGTACTCTGCCTTCAATAGATCACTATACACTGGAAGTAAAGGAGAAGTGCGAAGTGGCAGCAGACAACGTTTGAGTCTGCCCCATTGACTGGGCACCTCATTAATTTTGCAGCTAGCCTTCTCCAGAGCTGGATAGAACGCTTCCAGTAGGGATTTGATAGCATTATGACCAAACTTCTTTAACTCGCTCTCGTTGTATGGCCATAACTTAAAATTAAATATCTTGAAATGCTTCAATGGTTCTTCATCAAAGCAGGCAAATCTCTGTTTCAGATACGCTATCGAACTTTCAACTAGATTTGTTGCGTTCATGTCCCAGTCTATGCCGTCTGTTTTCGCACTTTCTCTCGTCATCCTTCTACCTCGCAACTGAATTTTGCCAAATTTGTTTTTGTAAGCATTGAATTTCAGATTGAATGATTTTCGATAGTCTCCGCCTTGTTCAATAAGATCAGAAAGACCGTCAATGCAACCAGTGATGATATCTGGAATTTCAAGTACTGTTAACTTGTCTTGCTGAAATTTTCGTGAAACTTTGTGGCACAACACTAAAAAATCTAGCATAATATGAAGCCAAAAAACAAACCGGAAGCTCAAAACATTATCCA
>NC_085092.1:6226186-6253686 GCF_963422355.1 Corticium candelabrum | reverse complement strand
GGGACAAGAAGACAGACAGACACGAATACAGCTGCAGGAAGACTTCAGCTCTCAGTGGACAGTCACAGTGTTCTCGCCAGTACCGTCTGTACTGTTATTTTGACGGTTGGGACAAGGAAGGGACGTTTGGGGAGGGGAAAACAGCAATTATTGACAGTTGGGAACAAAATTGGACAGCCTACCACAGGTAGTGTGGGATGTCTTCCTTCAAGATCCATTGTGGATTTAAAGCCATTTACTTCTATTGGTCTTGATGGTCCCCACATTTCTAAACAATCTCATGACATCTAAAATTGTGGGGCGTGGTCTCTTTGTTGTTGCAGCAGGTATTCTACTAATTACTGTTTGTCTTCAATCCCATTTAAGTAGGTACATCTTTGCAGATCTCTCTACAGCATAACCACTCAAGTGGATGTATCAATTTGCTAAATCATTATGGTTATAAGAACATGGTGATCCTCTCTTACAAAGCACGCTTGCAGCTACAAATTCTCGGAGCTTTTTGTATGAATTTACACATGATTAGGCTAGACTACTAGAAATGTAGCGTATTAGCTAGTTATGATCAAAAGAAGGATAAATGGTCAGAAGGCATATTAGTATCCCTATACTATTTATTAATACTATTCATTTCTTAATTAAGTTTGATGGCACAGTAGCCAGCGTATATGCACAACTTACTCTTGTAAAGCTCAGCTCACAATCCCAGTTTTAAGTTAATTGATTAAGTCAACTTGTCATTGTAATAATCTAGTGTATTATATGTCTATCTGTGTTATGTTCAATGAGGTTTATTTGACAAGTCCAGAGTGGCTATTATATTGGATAGTCTACCAATCACACAGTAACTAATATACATGCATAAGACTCTGCGTAGTACAACTAGGGAAAGGTAAAGTAAACAATCACCAAATATGTTAACATTAAATATTTGATGACGTCATTATATTTGATGACGTCATATTGACGGTTGGCAAAATATCCTGGCTAGATCACTGCAGTCATAAACATTTAGAGACCAGGACCATAGGTCCCTTCCATCTAGTCATAATGTGTATGTGTATTTAGTGCGTATATAGTGTGCATTGTAGTTTTAACCAGTTTTCTTGTATGTACTAGATGTAATGGACACGTAGATTAGATATTGCTTTGGTGCTATAGTTCATTTATGAAAAATATATGTATTGACATACATACATACATACACACGTACATACATACATACATACATGCAGACTGACAGACAGACTGACTGACAGACATGGCCTTGTTTGGCTACTAACAATGAATAAACTTCACCATTTGGTTTTATGTCCAAAAGTAAATTTGCTGTTGACTGTATAGAAACCAAGTAAATGGTTGATTGAAACGGGATATGACTCGCACCATCCAATTAGTGATAGGAATGAAGACAATGAAGAGAAGCTTGCAAAATTTCTACCGAACTGGGATGATGATGACATGACCGTCCTGAAGTATTGCAGAGTAATATGCCGATCCAGAATTATTTGTATCTAGACTCTGTGAGGTGTTTGCTTATTTTTAGGAAAGTAAGCTGTGGGAGCTGGATGCAAAGAAACCAGGAGAGACGTTTCTGGAACAGGTGAAAACAGAAGTTCGGATGTCAAAAAAGTTTCCTGTTGAAGATGTGGAGAAGACGCCAAGGGTCCATGTTGCACCTGTACTCTCTGGATTTGAAACCTCAGTCAAGGTAGGAGGATTGATATGTTGGTGTCTGTCTCTTGTGTGTGTGTGTGTGTGTGTGTGTGTGTGTGTGTGTGTGTGCGCACGCACGCACGCACACGTGTATGACGTGTGTGTGTGCATGTTTGTGGTGTGTGTGTGTGCGCGCACGTGCGTGTGTGACGTATGACGTGTGTGTGCATGTTTGTGGTGTGTGTGTGTGTGTGTGTGCGCACGTGTGCATGTGCGTGTGTGATGTGTGATGTGTGTGTGCATGCATGTGTTCGTGTGTCTGTCTGTCTGTGTCTGTCTCTGTGTCTGTCTGTCTGTGTCTCTGTCTGCCTGTCTCTGTCTGCCTGTCTCTGTTTGTCTGTCTGTCTGTCTGTCTCTCTGTCTGTCTGTCAGTCAGTCAACCTTGTGATAGGTTTGTGCGGTGGCTGTTTGTTTGTATAGCCGTTTGTCCATCTCTGCAATGTGGACCTTTACTAATGTGTAGGCAGAGAAGATGAAGGAGTCTGGCAGTGTTGCAGACTGGACTTCGGTGCACTTCTACAAGCATGCCAACACTTTTCTCACCGACAAAACAGTCGTGTCTATCAAAGCTGTGAGCGTTTGTAAACAAACACATCTACGAAGGCTGTGACTACCACTCCCTTGTTGTTGTTGCAGGTTGTCGGCTACATGGGTATGCCAGGAGAACCACAACTCGAATCCTACGGTGACGAGCTCGTCGCCATTTTTACACTCGATTTGATCAAGGGCTTGCACCAGAACCCACGATTCAAATAATAACCGTAACTTTCAAGTACAAACCAAAATATTTGTATTAAATTGTTTGATTACTTGCTGCAGTTCCCATCAATCGATGAGAGTCGTGTGTGTCGCTCACTGCTCATCCAGCAACATTTGCTTGCTACTTTGTATATCGACTGGTCCAGTCGTGCCTCCAAATTCAAACGGCAAAGTGCTTGGTTCAAACTCGTGATGAAGACTTCTAAAGTCGGTTCCATGCATGATAATCTTGAAGGGAAAAATTAAAATTGCATTGATATCAATGAGGATAATTTGATTGTGTGGGATACCTTCCGTCTGACGTCTGCGGCTAGAAAGGGTCGAATGATTGACATGATGAGTGTTATGAATTTTGGCTGTTTGACCATGTGAATTGCTGTCAGTCGGACTGGAAAGCAATCCTGTGAAATGGAAGAGTGTGTTGAATCGCCACACACTTGGTACTTATTGTGTTGTCGTAGCAATGCAATAAGGCTGTATATCGTATTGCTGTCTTTGCGTGCGTAACTGATTGCTATTTAGTGTGCAACTTGTTGGTTTGTCTGTTTGATCGTCTTACTTGCTTTCTTTGGTTGTAGGTCAATGTGCTTGCGAAACCCTTAATCCAGTAACTTTAGGGCCTCTCACTCTTGTTAGCCCACCCATTAGTCTGTCTGTCTGTCCGTGTACCTGTTGATGAGTCTGTCTGTCTGTCCGTGTACCTGTTGATGAGTCTGTCTGACTGTCTGTCCGTGTACCTGTTTGTGAGTCTGTCTGACTGTCTCTGTCTGTCCGTGTACCTGTCTGTCTGTCTGTCCATCCATGTACCTGTTTGTCTGTCTGTCTGTCTGTATGCATGTTTGTTTATCTACCTGTCCACCCCTGTGTCCTCCATTCTGTCTGTCTGTTTGTCCACTTAGGTGTTCCCTGTCCGTCTGTCTGCCTCATCCAAGTGACCTCTCAGTCCACCCACGTGTTGTATCTCATGCATCTGTCCGTTTATCTGTCTGTCTGTCAGTCCACCCATGGTTCCTCCTTCAGTGTGTCTGCCTGTCTGTTCATCTGTCTACAGTACCTGTCCACCCGTCTGTGTGTTTGCTTGTTTGTTGTGTGTGTGTGTGTGTGTGTGTGTGTGTGTGTGTGTGTGTGTGTGTGTGTCCATGTCCATCCATGTCTCCCCGTCCATCCACTCATATATCCTCCTTCCCGTCTGTCTCCCTGTCCCTCAACCCATCTCCCTCTCACCCTTCCTGTCTGCACACTCCCTGCCTATCCACAACATCACACAGCAGCCCAGCTCTCTCACCTGCGCTAGAGTCACCAAATTCTTCAAATCCCTCGCCTTCAATCCAAGCGCCTGCTTCAACGTGAACCCATCGAAATCCTCCAACAACACAATCCCGTTCACTTGCGTCTCCGCACTCCTCACCGCCCGCTCCAAGACATACACACAAGCCCGCAGCATGTGATCAAACGGAATCTCACACAATCGATGTCGTCCAGGAAAGAAGAGAACCACAACGCGTCCCTGTCTGTCTCTATTGGGCAAAACAGCAAATATTCCCGCATCAAACACGGGACTTAACGTCACCGCATTATGATCCGTAAATAGGAAGGGATGGTTTGCTTGGAAGGTGTAGTAATTGAGGATGAGGCGGTGGGCCTGCTCGGCGTCGAAATTCCGTGCGCGAAGAAATTTAGTGAGAAAAATGTCTGACGTCAGAATGTCAGGGTCTGGGAGGTGGAGGGAGGCTTTGGTGTCTGGTGTTGAGAGGCTGGTGTCTAGGAGTTGTCGCAGCTTGGTGAGAGATGAGGGTTTTGTCTCGTCGGTTTCGTCCAGGTCGTTTGCTGCTTTCTGTGTGGCGTCTGTGGAGAGGGTGTGCAGCTTGTCTTGGCTGGGGAAGACGGCTATGGGCTCCATGTTGGAGTGGGGAAGGAGAGGATGAGTTGCCTTGCAAATAATTAAGGTAACTCTTTCCTCACGTGCACACTCTATTGTGTAAGTGATAGACAGATATACGCCTACATGTTGGTGGAATGTTTTAAGAAGTTTGTTGATATCAACTTTAATTGATAGATAATTAAATTGTTGTAAAGACAAGAAAGACAGACACACAGATAGACAGACAAACAGGTTGACACACACACACACACACACACACACACACACACACACACACACACACACACACACACACACACACACACACACACACACACACACACACACACACACACACACACACACACCATTTCTGCTGTTTCTGTCCACACCCATGCCTCTGACATATCTGCACAAGACATACTGCAAGATCACCTCCAAAAATTGCAAACTTCATAGATTTCATAACAACGTAGAATATATACAAATGTTACAAACTCAATACACACCTAACTTGTGCCTGTGCTAGGAGGAAACGGCCAGTGTTCATACCACCTACAGCTGGACTCTCCACCAGCCAGAATATAATCACAAGACACAACAGGCTGGTAAGGCAGACGACTGTTGACAGCAATAGGGAAAGGTCTTTCGTTGTAGAACGGAGCATCAGGGTAGCTGTACCATTTCTGGGCTATAAGTTTTTTGCCTTTGGTAACAACAGCTGAGCGATGCATCATGTCAAGATTGCATGCCTTGCCGTTGAAATTGTAGAATATGACAGCCATGCCACGTTTGGGTTTAATGCTGATTCCGAGACGAGGAAATACTGTCTCACCTCCCTCAAGATCGTCTACAAACAAAGTAAGATGAGACAACTATACTAGGCATACTGAATTGTATTGGAAAGATGCATCTATGTAGTAACTATAGCAATAATAATAATACGCATAACAATATAATAATATAAACAACATATTGTAATTATTATCTCTCAATACATTAGACTATTGTATTGGAGAGATGCATCTCACAACATTAGACCAGAGGTATGCATCTCACAATACTAGACTATTGTATTGGAGGGATGCATCTCACAATACTAGACTATTGTATTGGAGGGATGCATCTCACAATACTAGACTATTGTATTGGAGGGATGCATCTCACAATACACTAGACTATTGTATTGGAAGGATGCATCTCACAATACACTAGACTATTGTATTGAAGGGATGCATCTCACAATACATTAGACTATTGTATTGGAGGGATGCATCTCATAATACACGAGACTATTGTATTAGAGGGATGCATCTCACAATACATTAGACTATTGTATTGGAAGGATGCAACTCACAACATTAGACTGGAGGGATGCATCTCACAATACACTAGACTATTATATTGGAGCACTGCATCTCACAATACACTAGACTATTGTATTGGAGGAATGCATCTCACAATACACTAGACTATTGTATTGCAGGGATGCATCTCACAATACACTAGAGTATTGTATTGGAGGGATGCATCTCACAATACATTAGACTATTGTATTGGAGGGATGCATATCACAATACACTAAACTATTGTATTGGAGGGATGCATCTCACAATACACTAGACTATTGAAGGGATGCATCACATAATACATTGACTACTAGAAGTATTCATAACAAGGTAGATTGCACTGCAAACATATTACAACACGACTTAACATCACACGACAATTCATTACTTACCATCCTGCAGATATCCCAAGAATGTTGCTGTCTTATCATGATCCATCACAGTGTTTCTATAGAAACAGTCTGAGTGATCATTATAAGACACACCCTTGTCATACAACAGCATCTGCATATCCCTCGCATGTCGATGACCAAGACCAACCTCTTCAATCCGTCTCTCGATTCGATCAACAACAAGATCCTCTCCTCGATAATGTGCTACAATACACAACATTACAAATTTAAAACTAAAATTTAGTGAACTATTGCATACAAGTGCTGTAGCTCCATGTAAGATACGGTGCCACTTGCAACGACCACGACTGTCTTAAACAATACGTTCCTTCTATAACGTTAGACTTGATCACTTCGTTCGCCATAAAATGATCATGCTGGAAGCACATTAGAGGAGGCAGCGACGCATTCTGTAGGCTTTCTTGATGCAAACGAATAAGATGATCGCATTCCTCGTCGCTGAGAAAATCATGGAAAACGTAGATGTTTGGGTCTAGTCGCTCGATCGTTACTGATCTGTCGTCAAGTGTGAATTTCTTTTGTTTGAGTCTTTTCTTGATTGTTGCAAAAAGGTGTTTGGTGAAGTTGAAAGTTGTCGTTCCGTCTGGTCCTTCTGGATATTGCTTGTGGTAGATGTAGTGCAGCTCGTTCAGTGCTTGCTTGTCTGAAGCATTATACTGAAGAATGTGTCTATCCAGAAGCAGCAAAGTGTAGTCAAGCAGTATGATGTTGATAGCTAACATGGTAATCTATAATTTGACTATTTGTCTACTCATACTGTCACTCTCTTAATCACTTGCTTATTGACCCACCAAAAATACACCATCTCCTGTCTACTCATCTGTCTACATGCATCAAGCCAATTTGACAAAGAGACAGACAAGCAAACAAACAGACACACAAACAGGTAAACAAACAAACAAACAGACAGACAGACAACAAACAGACAGACAAACAACAGACAGACAGACAGACAGACAGAGACAGACAGACAAACAATAGACAGACAGACAGACAGACAGACAAACAACAAACAGACAGACAGACAACAACAAACAGACAGACAGACAAACAACAAATAGACAGACAGATAAACAACAGACAGACAGACAGACAGACAAACAACAGACAGACAGACAGACAGGCAAACAACAAACAGACCAACAGACAAACAACAAACAGACAGACAAACAACAAACAGACAGACAAACAACAAACAGACAGATAAACAACAAACAGACAGACAGACAACAAACAGACAGACAAAAACAACAAACAGACAGACAGACAGACAAGCAACAAACAAACAGACAGACAAACAACAAACAGACAGACAGACAAACAAACAGACAGACAAACACAAACAGACACAAATAGACAAACAAACAACAGACAGACGGACAAACAGACAGTCCTTCAATACATATTTCTCACACTTGCATGCATGCACCCTCATATTTCACTATAAATTAAGTCAATGTCTTCAAATTAATAAAATTAATAAAAATAATTAAATCAATAACAAATAACTTAATTAATATAAATATAAAAATAATTAAAATCAAAAAACCATTTAATTAAAAAATTAAAATCTAAAAAAATTAATTTAATTAATAAATTAATATTAAAAAATTAAATTACCTATACAATCTCTTTGCCTCCATCCATTGTTTTTCCATCACATTCCTTCTCGCCTCTCGAATGATCGAATCTCTGTCGATCGGCTCGACCCTCAACCTCTCCTCTTCTCTTCCCTCATCAACTCCAAGACTGCTAATCAACTGCTCAATCCATTCCGGTGAGAGACGAGCCCCGCTCGGCTTCTTCACCTCCCAGTCCCAATTGACTTGAGCCTCCAAGTCTTCAGACTCCACAGCTTGTTGTGAGTCATAGACATCAGTTGAAACATCAGAATCCGCGACGATTTTTGATGAAGACATTTCTGCATCCGTACTATCACTCTCTCCATTTTCATGCATCTCGACTGCAGATTGATGGCTGTTGGACACCAAATGGAGTCCAAAGCCCACGCCCACGCACGCCAATATGCACAGTGTGACGACTTTCAGCCACAAATTCGAGTTGCCGGAACCGCTGGCGTTCTTAGATGTTTCTGCGAAATATTTCTGAACCGTTTCCTTACCTTGTTTTCGTCTCTGTCGCGCACTGCGAGGCATACCGTCTTTCTTTCAAAAACAGCAGCGGAAGGCGCGCAAGAGGGCCTGGGTGTGCACGAAGCGCTATACAAGGCCTCGGAGACCCCGACCTTCATTAGAGCTATGTTGCGACGTTGGCGTTACATTTCTTGCAGAGCCTAGCCTATAGAAGGCTCTGGCTTCTTGGCTGACGCTATGGAAATTATTAAACTAACAGCATCGGCTATTTGCTGCAAACTTTCGGTCGAATGATAAAGGACTAAGATGGTCACGTGATCACTTACTAGTATGAGAGCTGCTCCACATAGAGAGACACACTGACATGGCACACAAAACTACGAGATACCGATTTCTTCATTCTACTTGTAAGACTAATTCAAGACAACTCCAATACAATAATGAAATGAAATCAAGGCTACGATAGCCAAATGACGATCTCGACCATTCATGCTCACGTGCTACCATCGTAGACGATAGTTCAGTAGTTGCAATATCGGTCGAATCCCATGTTCAGTATTTCCATTGAATGTCTTAGACTCGGCAGCGTGTCTTTCACCAATGGCATCGATGACAACGGCGTTGAGACCCTTTAGTGACAAATGGTATGTAGAGACAATAGTCACTGACATTCACAGTTTCACACACACACACACACACACACACACACACACACACACACACACACACACACAAACACACGCATGTGCACACATGCACACACACATGCACACGCACACACATACACACACACACACATGCACACACACAAACACAAACATACATGCACACACACACACACAAACAAATATACACACACAAAACACAAACATACACACACACACACACACACACACACAGTGACACACACACACACACACACACACACACACACACACACACACACACACACACACAGTGACACACACACACACACACACACACACACACACACACACACACACACACACACACACACACACACACACACACACACACACAATCCATCGCAACCAACATTCGAAATTGTAGAAATTCTCTCATATTAGCCTTGAAGCGATCTGAAGTCTCAGAAAGCCACGCCTCCATTTCCAACAACTAAGACAAAACAATCAATCAACATCCTCAAACTAAAGATAAAACCTATGTGTATGTATTAATTAAACATAAATGTATTTGAATGCAATAATTAGCCTCGTGCCAGACCCTCTTCTCATGCTGACCTGCCCAGTTCTTGTATGCCACAACAATAGGAGCATTTGTCAAGTGACAACCCAATCTATCACGTGATAAATGACACCCAAACATGTCACGTGACAATATAAATCTATCACGTGAAAAATGACAAACTTGTCACGTGACAGCATCCCAGTTTATCACGTGACAAATAGACCAGTCGCATAACAAAGCAGTCTACCAAACAACTGGGGAAGTCAAGTTCGTGAGATGTCCCGGATAATCTGAACATCTGTAGGGCGTATCGATAGCTTGCATGACAACCTCAAAACATCCGCTCACAGTCTAGTAAGTCTTTAACCTCAGCTCGTCTTACAAGGCAGGGTGACAACTGATCTATTCTCGGTTTTTTTGCCTGCTTTCCAACCTTAGAGAGATCTAGATACACTTGCAGGAAGCCGAGCAAAACGGTCAACTATGACGTTCGTCCGCCGGTAGCTTCAACTATTTGTATTTCGCCCAACATATAGAGAGGAGCAAATCCAACCTACTTGGTTCTTGGATGTGCCTGCACTATTGCTTTCTTCAGAACTTCTTGTCAAGGTGGAATATTCTCTTGTTTGGAGATGCAGGACGAGGTCAAAGTGACGATGATCATGGCGGTTTCCGGTCATTTTGACTCGCGATGTAGTTGTACAAGGTGAGTGTTATTGGCATTTGTTGTAAAGCATGTGCAAGACTGTCGTTGGCACATACATTCTGATGAGGAATCGGTTGCGTTGGGGCTTGCTGGGTATGAGTTTTCGTGGGCTAATAATACGTACTTTGTTGTGAGCGGTCAAAGTAAGCAACATTCTTTTGCTCCCTACATTTTGCCCAACTGATTTTCGTCTCTTTATCTGCATGAACGCAGAGTAGAGGAGTTGCTTCGGTCGCGTGTGCACTTCCCTAAGCCGTCAGGTCCTAACAGCACCATGCAAACTACCGCCGTATCATGGGTATCGAGCAGGACTCATGACAGATGGCACCCAGATTTGGGCGTGACTTGTGGTGTCAGGACGGTGCTGCTTCGCCGCCATCTAGATATTGCATGTGTTTTCGCGAATTAGTGGACAATCGTTCGGACAGTATGTGTAACATACGTGTAGAGGCTCTAACTTGAAGATGTTTAGCCGTGTAATGTGTACACTGCAGTAATACACGTAATACACCTATGGTGACTTGAAAGCAGTACATACATGTACACTATTGTGGTATACACTGTGTAACACCATAGTAATTACGTAATTAAGTGTATTGCTACGTTACTTGAAAATAGTAACTTAATATTAATTAACTACAGTTGTGTAGGAAGATGGTTCAAAATGTCTGAAAAAATTATTTGGCTCATCCCTACTAGCAGTGTTCTCAGATCTCTCTGTGTATGTAGGTGAAGCCACAATGGTCAAGAAGTGCCTCTTCCTTGTTGTCACAGGGTGCTAACTGGCAGCTTTCCCTGCTCTCACACAGATCAATATCTCTCCTATGCTATGGGCATCTGCATGCTGTAACTACAACTGTGTATCGTACTAGTTTGTTGCAATAGCGGTTTGTGCATACTTTAAATGTCTTAGAAATATTCAAGCACAGTAACTGATGTACGTAGCTAGTCTAGGCCGTAAGTACGTACCGTCGACATCCATGTTAGTGTGACTGATTAGATTCCTCTAGCGCAGAACCCTTGGTATCTCTGGAAGCAGTTGGTACGGAGTATTTGCACTTACACGTTGCAATACTTCTGTGAGAAAGTCTTGTATGTGTCCCCTTCTTGAGTTTGCGCCATAAGAGGCAGTCACAACAACTGGGGCACTGGGGCCCATGTGCCGGTCAGATACTGAGGGCTTCTGTTCGACTGGAGCTACAATGTAGGGCAAAGCTCTCCCATGATAGGAGTATGTATGCGTGGTTGAACTTGAGAGATCTAGCTCTGTTATACGGGTCGCACTGTATGAGTATACTGGACCTGTTCGAACATAAATTCTATGGTTGTTTGGTAGACTGAAAGGAATCTGTCATCCCAATTTAAATGACACCCAATCTGTCACATGACCAAATGGCACCCAAACCTACCACCTGACAAATAGATCAATCACATGACAAACAATAAACAAATCTGTCACGTGACAACCACATCTCATGATAATGACACTCCTAAATGTGTCAAGTGACAAATAACTCCCCATTGTTCACGTGACAAACAATAAATAAAATATGTCAAGTGATAAATAACAAATAAGATGTCACGTATCAAATAGCAAATAAAATATGTCACGTGACAAATAGCAAATAAAATATGTCACGTGACAAATGACAAATAAAAAATTTCACGTGACAAAGAAATCTGTCACGTGACAACTGTCATCCTAATTTATCAAGTGGCAAATGTCACACACACACACACACACACACACACACACACACACACACACACACACACACACACAGGACAAACAGATTTGCATCAAGGCTCGATCAGTACATAATCAAGTTCTCTCAATGACTACTTTCTGTTCATGTTGACTTTGCGCTCGGAAGTGACTAATGATGCAGCTGCATTTGTTTACCACACTCAGATGTTAAGTGATATCTCATTAACTGTACAACTTAGAGGTCATATTATAATACAAAGATGTTAGGTAACAGTAGAGGAAGTCGCAGGCTATCAAGACAAAGCAGAACGAGAAGAGAAGTCAGAAATATCAAGCAGCTACCTGTGAAACAAGAGCAACTGTGGGTTGATGTCAAGGCAGCAAACCCTGCTAATTGCCTACTTCCTCTATTAGCTGCGTTCTTGTTGTAAGACCATACCTTCTTAATGAGTAAAGAACCCCTAATGACTCTTGATATGCAAAAGCCTTATCAAACCGCCTGTGTAATACATATGCCGTCGTTACCCTAACTACAAAAAATCCGGGAACTTGCGGTTTCGAACGATACCAAGATCGTCACTGTCTGCCCTATTGCACAGAAATTATTACAGATTTTCAAAGCGCAAAGTCAACGCGAACAGAGAGTAGCCGGTGTACCAAGTACATGTATCTGTGACTACCATTACTCATACCCGGCCCTGACGAAGTGGCTTCACCAGCTCAAATCCAATCGCCGACAACATACCGATAAACGTCGCAAACGCCGTCACCCTGACAAACACACAACACACAACATGTCAATGTCCGTTACCCAAACGACGGGCACTCGACTCACGTCGTTGCTCGAGTGAGAGGACACAAATTTATAAAATAGTAAAGCATCAAAAGCAGTAAATCGATTAGTTCCTCGTAATTCTGTAATAACGCAAGACACATTGGCATATACAATAAATACAATAAAACTCAATTACCATATTACCCACCTTAGCAGTGGGAGACAGACAAACAGACAATGTAAGGTATAAAGATGTACAAACAAGTAGACAGACAGACAATGTGAGGTATAAAGACATACAGACAGGTAGACAGACAAGTAGACAGACAGACACACAATGTGAGGTATAAAAATGAACAGACAGGTAGACAGACGGACAGACAATGTGAGGCATACAGATGGACAGACAGATAGACAGACAAACAGACAATGTAAGGTATAAAGATGGACAGACACATAGACAGACAGACAGATAATGCAAGGTATAAAGATGGACAGACAAGTAGACAGACAAATATGAGGTACAAAGATGGACAGACAGACAGACAGACAAATAACGCGAGGTATAAAGATGGACAGACAGGTAGACAGACAGACAGACAGGTAGATAATGTGGGGTACAAAGATAGACAGACAGGTAGACAAACAGTGTCCATAACACAAACAAAAGAAGAATCTATCAATTCTCTAAGAGACACAATTGATGACTCGAAAGCTACGTGTCTAACAGTCTTAAAAAATACTGCAATACGAGAAGCTATTAGACTAACTTTGTTTTCCTTTTTTGCTTTGGCTGAGAGATCGTCCCATAGCTGGTTGAGCTCTTGGACGTATTTGGAGGTGATTGCTTTGTTGTGTGCTAAATCCAACGCCAAAATGTATGATTCGGATCGTCTGTGTAAGATAGAAAGTATTCAGTATGACGAAATCGGATTATGAAAGCATGGTTGGATAAGTTGGTGATATAGTAGTCATGTTCGTCTGGGTCTACTTGTTGTGTCGTGTCTGTCCATCTGTCTGTTTGTCTGTCTATCTGTTTGCCTGTCTGTCTGTCCGTCTATCTGTCCATCTGTATGTGTATGTCTGTTTATCTGTCTGTCCGTCTGTCCATCTGTATATGTATGTCCGTTTATCTGTCTGTCTGTTTGTCTGTCTATCTGTTTCCTTGTCTGTCTGTCCGTCTATCTGTCCATCTGTATATGTATGTCCATTTATCTGTCTATCTGTCTGTCTATACGTACGTCATTTTGTCTGTCTGTCCATCTGTATGTCCGCCTATCTGTCCATCTCTTCGTCTGTTTGTCTGTCTTTCCATCTATCTGTCTGTCTGTCTGTTTGTCTAGCTGTATGTCCATGTATCTGTCTGTCTGTCTGTCTGTCTGTCTGGCCGTCTATCTGTATGTATGTCCATTTATCTGTCTGTCTGTCTGTTCGTCTATCTGTCTGTCTGTCTGTCTGTCCATCTCTCTCTCTCTCTCTGTCTCTTTCTGTCTGTCTGTATATGTCTGTCTGTATGTCAGTCTCCTCTGTCTGTCTGTCTGTCTGTCTGTACATCCGTCTACCTGTCTGTCTGTACATCTCTTTGTCTGTCTGTCTATCTGTCTGTCTTTCTGTATGTCCATCTATCTGTCTGTCTGTCCGTCTATCTGTCCATCTGGTATGTATGTCCATTAATCTGTCTGTCTGTTTGTCTATCTGTCTGTCTGTACGTCCGTCTATCTGTCTGTTTGTCCATCTCTTTGTCTCTCTATCTGTCTGTCTGTATGTCAGTCTATCTGTCTGTCTGTCCATCTGTCTGTCTGTCTGTCTGTCCATCTATCTGTCTGTCTGTCCATCTGTCTGTTGGTCCATCTCTTTGTATCTCTATCTGTCTGTTTGTATGTCAGTCTATCTGTCTGTCTGTCTGTCCATCTATTTGTCCATCTGTCTGCAGTCTGTCAACCTGCTTGTGAGACATTTCCATGTTTTCCTCCGCATGCCAATCCCACAAGTCACATCTCTTTCCACCCTTTCCTCAACCAACAACACTCTTATCCAACAACAAAAATCCTCACCCATCGCCAGCCACAAGAACTTTCACCCCTTCAATAAGATAGTTAGACTTCACATAACTTGGCAAATACAACTGAAAAGCATGGTCTCGCTGTGACCCTTTCCCTTTGCCCTAACATCAAAATTAAGAAGCTAAAACAACATACCAACAGCTAAATCAAGAGTTTTTATTGAAGTACCAAAACCCGTTTATTTGTAAATGATTATTATGATATTGCAATTACCTCTTATAAACACTACCGCTTAGAATATTTAAATTTATTAATTATTATTAATAAATAATTAAATTAATAATTTATTAATAATGTTTAAATAAAATATTTAAAATTACTAAATATTATTAATAAATATTAAGGTGTTTGTAAGCTTACTGCATCCTCCTGTGCATAAGAATACTAGAGGTGTAAACAATGCATCTTTTTCATTTTCAAATTTCAAATTTGTCAGGGGTTTCCCCAGGATTGAAAAGTAGTGTGGCACTTGGGGGAGTGGTTTACTTGAGTGGGCATGGCCTCAAATATTTTGACCCTTGAAATTACTAGTTCTGATGCAATCATTTGCAGCCTACTGTAAATGGACACAAATTGACACATAATGTCATTGTAACATTGGGATTGATCCGGTATTGTGCGTTGGCTGGTTTCGGCTCACTTGCGTATGCGGCCTTGCGCTCGCCATGTTTGCACACGCACATGTCGTGCCGAGGCGGGGTTAGCAAGGCGGAGGAGGGTAGCATGGCACTGCGCCATTGCTTTAGGGAAACCCCTGAATTTGTTCTTCATGTCTTCGTTTTTTCCTGTTCATTTAATCTTTTCCTTGTAGTTGGCTTCAATGCTACTGTATCTGGCAGATGCTGCATTAGTGTTGAAAACTCGAGCGTCAAAAAATGTTTTTTGAAATCTGTTATAATATTAATATTAATTAATCATAATTAAATTTATAAATTATTAATAATATTTAAATAAAATATTTAAATTAATAATTATCAATATATAAATATATGTAATATCTTAATAATTAAAATTTATAAATATACTAATTTAATCACAATTGTGTAGCACTCTGTTGCCAGTATTGTTGTAGTTAAAGCGTTCTGACGGAAGATGCAGTCTGAGTGTGACGACACCTCCAATCTTTGTTGCAGGTCCCGGATGTGCTGAATGAATTCGAATCCTGCTATTCGCGCTTTTTCACCATAGAAATCGACAAACTCCCCATGCAGCGCTTGGTACATAAACGTGTAGGTTGGATAACAGAATTTGGAGAGAAACGAAAGCGAGGAGTAAGTTCCATCAGCAAGAAATATTTGATTGCTTGAAGCTTTGCGAAGGACGACGACATGTACAGTCTACACAGGACTTGTGTGGGCGTGTGTTCGAATAAACTGGAATGTGTAGCATGTGCGTCATTGAGAAACTTTACGCGGGAGTCAACCCCTTGAGAGGGGACCTGGTGCATAATTTTTTTAATTTCTTTATGTAAGTAAACCTTCCCTTCACGTGCCAAGTGTGTGTGCCGATTTTGGTTACGAACGGACAAAACACGTGGCCGCGTATCGCAAACACACACACACACACACACACACACACACACACACACACACACACACACACACACACACACACACACACACACACACACACACACACACACAAACACAGACACAGACAAACAACTTAAGCTTTCTATATACATGTATACTAGACTAGTAAATGCTCGGTTAGCATTGTGTTAGGCGAGCGATGGTGTTCTGTCTTTACCTATTCGCGTAACAATGGTTGCGTTACGTAGCAATAGTTTCTGTTAAACAAACGCATGAACTCAGGAAACAGACTTTCAGTTGCTCTTCTATAGTATTTAGCGTTCAATTATCCGAATCCGGTGTTCAATTATCTGAACTCGGCGTTCAATTATCCGATTCAGACGTTCACTTATCTGTTGCTTAGGGCTGTTGTGCAATATCATGGAAACTGAATAACTTACATAGTCTGCGATTGTGCAACTGCTCAAATATCATCATTCATCAGCTGTCTAGACGCAATAATTTCTAATTAATTTTGACTCTAGCGTAAAGCTTTTAGTGTGTGTTGTACAATAATTTCCTTTGCACTAATCTTGGTGTCCCACGTTTCCGTGGAGATCTAACTAAGCTGTTGTGAGCAAACTAAATCTACATATCTAGGAAGCCTACAACAACGCCTTGCTCCATCAATCGTGGTGTAATCCGCATACTCTCTAAACCGCGCGTCCTGCGTGCATGCATGATGCCATGCAGCAGTCCATCATGCGTCGTAGCTGGTTTTTAGCTAATCAAGGGCTCAAATTTCACTACTTTGCCTTCCCACCTTTCTTGAATCAATCATTTATTGTTCAGCTGAAAGTGAGCATCATCATAGAAAGACGTCATGAAAGAAATGTGCGCAGTTTTGACAGACTGAAATAATCATTTCTATATATTTGGTACTTCTAGCACAGAACATCGGATAATTGAATGCCCGAATCGGCTAGCTGAACGCCCAATTCGGATAATTGATTGCCTGAATTGGATAATTGAACGCCGGATTCGGATAATTGAACGCAAAATATACTATAGTTGTCTTCAATTCTTCGTTCACGCTTCAGTCGTCTCACTTGTTTGCTAGGATAGTCGGGTAACAATGGTCACGTAGTCACGTGATAATCGCTTCGTAGCAATAATTTCTGTCAAAGTAATGCACGGAAACTCAAAAAAACAGACTTTTCTCTTCTCTTAGCTTCTTCATTCCATTCCGTTTGTCACACATCAGTCTCCTTTGCTCTTTAGTCGCGTAAGAGAGCAAAATCAAGAGTAATTTCACTCCTACCGCCGAGAAATTACAATTGAGTCGACCCCTTGAAAGGGGACACTTGATTAAGTTTTTAGCGCATATGTTACAGAGTTAAAATTACATTCATCTGGCATTGTCGTTTTGTCGATCCGTCTTTCCGTTTTGCGGTAAATCCCTAAGACAAGTGCTGACGCGCGTATATATATAAATATATAAATATATAAATATAATATATCTCGAGCTCAATTGACATGACAAGAGAGAGGCTCGCATCGCTCGCCAATAATATCTTAATAATTAAAATTTATAAAATTATTATTTAATCACAATTGTTGTGCAGTGTGTTGCCAGTATTGTTGTAGTTAAAGCTATTGATATCAATAAAGTTGTTAATTGTGTGTGCACGTGTGTGTGTGTGTGTGTGTGTGTGTGTGTGTGTGTGTGTGTGCATTAAATAAAATATTTAAAATTAATCGATAATTAAAATTAGTAATTAAAATTATAAATAAAATTGCAACTACTTATAAAGTACTACTTAAAATAAATAAAATAATAATAATTAAACATCCTGTTACTATGACAACTAAGTAACATAACTCACACACTAACATCATACTACTTGCATGCATATCATACCTCCCATATCTTGATCAAGGCTGTGCAGTTGTCTGCATTCTTAATTGCTCGTTTCTCATCAACCGAAAGCTCTTTTCCTTTCATTTTTCGCTGTTTCTGAAGCGCCTTTTCCTTGATAACTGCCAGCAGCCGGTCTTCGTAGCTTTTGTATCGAACCACAGAATGATACTCTCTACACACAAAACAATCATGGTAACCAAATTGTATTACATGAACATACCAAATGGCTACAAAACAAGCAGGAATCAGAATGAAGTGACTTAGTCAGTGTGGAGTACAGCAAGTAGGTCGTAGTTAGGAACCCATGGAATTGGACATACACATAGACAGACATACGCTATGACACAAAACATTCAAAATGTGCACATGCCTGTGGATGTACAACTCGTTCATGTGACTGCCTTTCGCCGACTGCCGCAGCTTGTCGAACCAGAAGATCGGTAATGAAGGATCCACCAGCCTGGAATATAATAACGACACACTTTGCTATGAAATGTCTTCAAAACGGTTTGTGTGTGTGTGTGTGTGTGTGTGTGTGTGTGTGTGTGTGTGTGTGTGTGTGTGTGTGTGTGTGTCTGTGTCACTGTGTGTGTGAGTGCATGCGTGTGTTCACGTGCATGAGATTTTAAAAACAAAAACATGCACACACAACCTACCGTTGCCAACTAACAGCCACGTGGAATATGTCCCTCCACTCAACCTTCTTACCTACCACACACACAACCCACACATCATTCCCTCAACCCTCCCAACACACAACACACCAACTCCTCACCACCTTGCGGCTGCCACAACTTCTCCAACGCCTGAGCAATCCGAATAGCAGCCATGCCTGCAGCCAACTGACTCCTCGAGTTCGGGAGAATTCCATCAGCTTCAAACCTCGTCTTGTCTCCGAGTTCAGCAGCCTTGCAGACAAGAACCTTACACAAAACGAGACATCAACTTACGACACAAATTCAAGACAAAACGCGATGAAAAGTGAAAAAAATTGATTATATGTTTGTCTCACTGTTGGCTATTCGTAAACTCTAATCTGTCAGTCTTCATAACATAAACGATACAAAGGCATCTAAACTTTGTCTACGAAACATCGTTGTGATACGACCTGTATGTGACTTGTTACCTGAGTATTGATGTCGAGTTCGTCAAAGTTGAGAGGCCCCACGTCACTACAAAAGTCAAAAACATACGTCACTAAAGCCTCATACGTTATACAATCCCGACATTCTCATTGATTTTGAAATTAAATGTTTAGGTCATGGAAAATTACTTAATGATCATCAGAATTTCTAAAAATTGGGACGGACGGACAAACAGACAGACAGACAGACAAACAGATGGACGGACATAGGAATGGACATACAGATGGACAAACAGATGGACAGACACATGGACATACAGATGGACATACAAATGGACAGACACATGGACATACGAATGGACAGACACATGGACATACAGATGAATATACAGACAAACAGACAAATGGACATACAGATGGACATACAGACGGACAGACAGACAGACATACAGACGGACAAACAGATGGACATACAGACGGATAGACAGATGGACATACAGACAAACATACAGATGGACATACAGATGTACATACAGACAAACAGACAGATGGACATACAAATGGACAAACAGATACACAAACGGCTTTAATTTTTCTATTTTCTATTTGATGTGCAT
Source organism: Corticium candelabrum (assembly GCF_963422355.1). Lineage (NCBI taxonomy): Eukaryota > Metazoa > Porifera > Homoscleromorpha > Homosclerophorida > Plakinidae > Corticium > Corticium candelabrum. Next base: position 6,233,901 of record NC_085092.1, on the reverse strand, counting down.
GCCTGCCACACTTGATTTATGTCATCCATATTTGCTACTATACTAATCGAGAGGCCCACGTCACTACAAGCGAGAGACACACATCACCAGTCGCAACTTCATACATTCTCAACATTCTCATACATTTCCAACTTACCGTATCCGTCCAAATACAAGCCAGAGGCTTCAATTCAAACCGCTTTGCAACTTAAACCTGGTTTACAATATGACGCTGACACTGACGTTGACACAGAAATAGAATGAATCCAACTCCAGCATCAGCATCAGCGTCAAAGCATGCCGCCTCTATCAAGGTGGTCTCTTTGACGTTTGACGCTCAGCTGAGTGTCAGCGCTGTATTGTAAACAAGGCTTTAGTCTGAGTGTTCTTACTAAAATACCCATACGTAGACTGAATAAAAAAAGACCCACCCTGTCTTCAGCTGCATGCATGCATGCGGGATTTGTTTAGCCCTGCAGCTGAGGCACCTACTCCACCTCTCATTTCAAACTGTCTGGTCCAGTATATCAAATTCTTTCAAGTGTGTGGGAATCACTACCAACGTTGGTGGCACGGTGGATGCTCTAATGACCGGGTAACGACCTGCGTGAAGGACGAAAGCACTACGATGCAAGTCAAACGTCATCTCTACCTCAGCAACAACGGATCATAATTAATCAGCAATGCAACTGGGTCGATGCTGGCTGATGTCACAGAATAGGAGGAAGACATTGAGTGCTTTGGAAAGAATCAGACTTTGAAGGCTTTACTGCAGACGACTTGTTGTAATTTTAGGTAGCTGGACGATCACATGACCAGATGCAAGTAGAGTACGTAATTGGCAAGTGAAGCAACTTGCAACTCTCTAGCATCCAGTGAATACTTTCGTATCATATAAACCCGTCTAACTAGAAGCCATGGGTCTTTTATTAGTACACAACAAGATTATTGCATTCCACCATTTAATTCAAGCCCCGGGCTTGCATTAGTACAAAAACAAGATTATTGCATTCCACCATTTAATTCAAGCCCCGGGCTTGTATTAGCACAAAACAAGATTATTGCATTCCACCATTTAATTCAAGCCCCGGGCTTGTATTAGCACAAAAACAAGATTATTGCATTCCACCATTTAATTCAAGCCCCGAGCTTGTATTAGTACAAAAACAAGATTATTGCATTCCACCATTTAATTCAAGCCCTGGAGCTTGTATTAGTACACAACATGATTATTGCCTTCCACCATTTAATTCAAGCCCTGGGGCTTGTATTTGAATGAATACGGTAAATGATTATTAATTTCAAAATTTGCAAACAACATCACACCTTGTGTAAGGCTGTAGTCCTGGCTGCTCGGTGTAATTCTATGTACAAATTGACATGTCAACACAAACTAGAAATCCATGATTACCAATTAATTAATTAATTAAATAAATAAAATACGTGATAGTTGAAGAACTGGTGTCGTGACCAGTGGCTTCGGAATCTCTCGTCGAGTTCGTCGTCCAGTGCGAGCTTCTGAAGCGGCTGATCGAGACGTGCATGTAAATACCGGCTATACTCTGTACATTCGTATCAAACGACAACGTCAGTAACAATGTAGCAGAGTGACTAGTTAATATTAACAAAGACAAAGAATACTGTAGCAATATGTCTAATTAACTAAAAATAATAAATAATAAAAAATATTAAAAAATAAAAAATAAAAATACCAAAAAATTTATTTAAATAAAAAATATCAAAAATGTTAAAAAATATAAAATAAAAAATTAAAATAAATAAAAATTAAAATTAAAATAAAAAAAATAAAAGACAAAAATTTAAAATAAAAATAAAAATAAATATTACAATTAAAAAATTAAAGACAAAATTTAAAAAATTAAAATAAAACTAAAAATTCAAAGAACAACTATTATGCCACTGAGATGTCTGTCACCAAATTTTTCCAAACCCTAGACGGTTTTCACAAATTTCTCGTGCATCCTAATTTAGTAGTGAGTTTGGTCGACTTAGCAATTACAGTAAATCTACAGAAGAGAAGCACCTAGCTCTACACTTTTCTATCTAACACACAATCAAATTAAAATCAATGGAAATTTCCGCACGATCAGCAGAGCACACGCCACACGCACAACAGAGCATGCACCACAGCGGCCACGCTATCGAGTCACGATCGAATTCTTTTTTCGCTGCAGTTTTAGCTGGTAGTATGGAGGGTAGGTAGTGTACTGCTCGCAAAGAAAAAGAAAATGTTAAAACAAGTTACTTTAGAACGTGTGTGAGGTTATAGTCAGTATTAGGCCCCTATTTGTTGCATGCCTGTTTCACATCACCCGCCCGCATCCGAACAACAGGGCCGCACTGATTTCACCATTACGCCATTATTCATGTAATGCGCATGTGCAATACGACCGGAGCACATGGCATACGTCTGAACCATCTTCTGTGTCTCATTTCTTTTAATTGCACAATGTCTGCTCTTCTTATCTACACGGTTTACTGTAAATCTTTTTCAAAGTACTTGAGGACCAGAACCAAACACAGACCGTCCAATAGTTGTTAAAGTCACTCTAGCTGTCATTCGCATGATGATGTCTAGAGCTTGTATTTCCTCTTGTTGCCGTGGATGCTGATCTGTTGAGTTATAATATTATCTATACTGTGCCCGCTGACTTCCTGTGTCACGTGTACATATTGGATAATGGTAATGGCCCGCCCGCCCACGTCAGTTTGAGAGCCTGGGTGATGTGAAACAGACATGCAACAAATAGGGGCCTTATACTATTATCCTGGTTATTATCGTCATTATCCTGGCTAATATTAAATCAGTGGTTGATATCAACAAGTTCTGAAATGCAACAGAATGAAACATTTGTCATAGGGCCCGTCTACACTGACAACTGGATCGCGATCCAACCGCAACGCTGTCCACACTTGCAACTGGATCGTGATCCGATCGCGATAAATCCAATCCACATCGCGAGGTGGTTTCGATTGCGATCGGTTGAATCCAATTAGAAATAATGGGTGTTACCCCCACGTACGCTACATGTGTAGTCGGAACATTTAGCACTCCTCACTCATCTTTGTTCTCGCTCACCTTACGTCGCTGTATCAATGCTTTCCACAAGCAAAGAAGCCACACGTACACATCGGTCATCAGTCACGTGATATCGAAAATGAGGCAGAGGTAGCGTATTCAAAGTGCAGTGTGGACGCTCGCTATCTCGATCAGCAGGATCGCGATCCATTCTGATCTAGTGTGGACAGGGTTTTACAGTGACTGTGTAGAGAGAAGCCGACTATGTGGCCATATCTCGGTCTCTGGCTGTCACTACACTACGACCAACTAACTGTGTGATGAGGGATTATACTACAGTGAATGATGAAATAAAATTGATGAGAATTACTAACGTCTAGTGAAAATGACAGAAACACAATTTTGTGTCGTTTACCTCTCATGTATCCAGCGTGGATCAGTTCTCCTTCGTTCGTCTCAATCGGGTGGGCAAGAAAGATCTACGCCATCCAACATATCCATTATGTTTAATTAATTAATGTATAAATACAAGTAATAAATAATTAATTAATTAAGAAATAATAAATAATTAATGTAATACAGTAATAATAATTAATTCTAAATAAACTAATTAATGTATAAGTACAAGTAATAAGTAAATAATAAATAAATAATTAATTAATTAATAATTAATTTCAAATAAAGTAATTAATGTATAAATACAAATAATAAAATAATTAATAATTAATTTTAAATAAAGTAATTAAAGTATAAGTACAAATAATAATAATAAACTTAATACAGCAATAATAATTAATAATAAATAAAGTAATTAATGTATAAATACAAATAATGTAAATGTACCAATGCCAAGACGTTGACCATATGAATGCAAAATGCTCACTTGTGTGTAAGCTTTGATGGCTGGGAAGTAGAGTCCGAGAGAGGTGAGTGTGAGACCGTACATGTAGATGCAAGAAATGTGATCGGAATCAAGAAGCAAGCACATCTGCAAAATGAAAAATGACTGCTGAGATACAACACTACTGCTGGAATATACATAATAGATTTTAACTAATAAATATTGTAACGGACGGACAGACAAACAGACAGACAGACACACAAACAGACAGATACACAAACAGACAGACAGACACACAAACAGACAGATACACAAACAGACAGACAGACAGACAGACAGACAGAGACAAACAGACAGACAGGCAAACAGACAGAAAGACACAGAAAGACAGGCAGACAGAAAGACATGCAAACAAAAAGACACAGAAACAAGTAGACAGACAGAGAGAGAAACAAGTAGAGAGACAGACAGACAGACAGACAGACGAGACAGGCAGACAGAAAGACAGAGAAACAAGTAGACGGACAGACAGGCAGACAGACTTACAGACAGACAAACAGAGACACAGCAAAACCTGTGCCAGCAACAAAAGCTACAACAACATAGACATGTCCTTTGCATATTAACAAAACAATCAAGCAGTCACAAACAAACAGTCATAGACACAGCACATCCACACACCACAAACCAACACAAATGCGACCGCATTCAGACACACTAAACACAAACACAGACTGAATCACTCCAAACACATCAGTTGGATTACACTGAAGTCTTGCAGAGCCTCCTGATGGCGACCGTTTGCATACAAGAATTGACCTTTTCCGTAATAGAGATCAGCAGACCGAGGGCTGAGTTTGATTGCAAGTGAGAGGTATTCGTCTGCCAGCTTGGCATCACCCATATCTCTACACACAAAACAACAGATTTTACGAACAAATGAGAGGGTTGAAACAGTATGTGTAATGACCTGTATGAAAGACCCGCGTAGAATGGAAAGATCGCTTGAGAAGAGTCGAAAGCGTAAGCTTCCTTTAGAACTGTTATAGCTTCCTAATATTAAAATGTAACCGTTACAGTGACACACACACACACACACACACACGCATGCTCGCGCACGCACGCACACACACACACACACACACACACACACACACACATTGGAGGAGCAGCTGTTCAACATACAAAAATATGTGTGTGTGTGTGTGCATGCGTGTGTCCCTGTGCATGTGCATGTGTGTGTGTGTGTGTGTGTGTGTGAGTGTGTGTGTGCGCGTGTGCATGTGTGTGTGTGGGGGAATAGCTCAGTTGGTTAGAGAGTCATCTTATGGAGTGTTTACATCCGGAACCTTAAAGGGTCGCAAGTTCAAGTCACAGTGATGGCGAGCTATGGCATAATTTCCTTAAGCAAGAAACTAACACACATTTGCTTCTCTCGACTCAGGAGTATAAATGAGTACCTAGTCATTGACTGGGGTCCTAAGCGGCCATCGGCTGTGACATGACATCAGCCACTGGGGTCCTGGTGAGACTTCGAGTCCTCACACCACAGTTGGCTTCACAAGTCGGTGCTCCTGAGAGTGCCTGGCCCGGCTCCAGGAGTTTGCTAGCGCAGTCCCAGAGTTCCCTGAGTAGCGCACAGGGCCCAGCTTAACAGCTGGGGGCGTGACCTCTGAGAGGCAGCTCCTGACATTTAGGATTTTTTTAGGTGTGTGTGTGTGTGTGTGTGTGTGTGTGTGTGTGTGTGTGTGTGTGTGTGTGTGTGTGTGTGTGTGTGCATGGTGTGTGTGTGTGTGTGTGTGTGTGTGTGTGTGTGTGTGTGTGTGTGTGTGTGTGTGTGTGTGTGCATGGTGTGTGTGTGTGTGTGTGTGTGTGTGTGTGTGTGTGTGTGTGCGTGTGTGTGTGTGTGTCACTATGTGTGTGTGTGTGTGCATGTGTGAAGGTCATTTATGGTATCAAGACGCCTATCAAGGCACACATTGATATGACAACTAACAAGCTACCCTACTGTGATAACACAACACATAGAGACCTTCATTCTTCCTGTTTCATAATAAACTATTGCCAAATTCTTCATGGCGTCAAGCTGCTTAGGGTTGATGTTAAGAGAATTCTGCAGGTTGACATGAGCCAGAGAATATTTCTATATGAAACACACACAACAATATTAGTCTCTACAACTATAGTCAATAAGATAATACACAAAATACATAACAAATTAACATTAATAAAAAATTTAAAAATAAATTTGTGCAAAATTGTGTGCATGATTGTGTCTGTCTGCCTGTCTGTTTGTGTGTCTGTCTGTCTGTCAGTCTGCTCGTTTGTGTGTCTGTCTGTCTGTTTGACTGTCTGTCTGTCTTTCTATCTGTCTGTTTGTTTGTGTGTCTGTCTGTCTGTCTGTCCATCTTGTATGTATGTCTACCTGCCTGGCGTGCACGTGCACACACACACACACACATTGTGACATGAACACACACACACACACACACACACACACACACACACACACACACACACACACACACACACACACACAGTGACACACACACAGTGACACACACACACAGTGACACACACACACACAGTGACACACACACACACACACACACACACACACACACACACACACACACACACACACACACACACACACACACACACACACATGCACACACCGGTGTTCTCCCCAGGCATCTCAAGACGCAGCACGCCACGCCTTGGCTAAATTTTACAAGGACACGCCCAATCCCGCCATCCCTTGGCTAACGCCGCCACGCCTTGACTTATGCCTGCTTCGCCTTACTATGATAGTCTCTATGTGCTAGGCAAGAAATGGGAGACCAGTGGTTTGGGTTCTTGTTCATATGAATAAAACACCTGTTGTTGTGGAAAGACCAAAAGCAACGGCATAGAGATCGGTATGTCCAAAATATACTTATGACGTTGTTTCGAATCCAATCCGACGTCATTTGGTGGCATATTCGTCCATATTCCAATCCGTATGTGAGTCACGCCCTCGGCAGCCGTTTGTGCCGTGGAGTCGTTATTGGTGCGTTGAGAAAATACAAAGTCGCAAGGCAAAGTACATCAATGCGTCGAATTGTGTTGTTAAAGTGATAGCCCAATTTCTCGTTCTTCTAGTGGCATTTTTGGCACCTACGGAAGCCGATCTGGGAGGCGTTACCCTACACAGGATGTAAGACAATGCACTGATTACAGATGCCAAAACGTGCTTGAACGGCATCGCCCGAAAGCTAAAGTTAGTAAAGGCATTGCTCAGGTTAGTGTAGACGTGTTCGCAGTTTCGACAAACTTGTAGATCTCGGCGAACATGCCGATACGCTGCGGACGTCTCTAGTGTCAATATTGGCATGGAAATTGTCACCGACTGCGTAGTCAGCTTTTCTACTAGTGCTAAGTTACTAACTAAAGGTATTACAATCGATTTTGTGATTTGTATTGGCTTGGAATATATTGGGAGGCGCAGGTTTTTGACATGTATGCAGATTAGAAAGTAGCCCCGGTAAAAAGCGGAGCGCTAGAAGGCTAGTGATAGCTTGCTTGTGTTGTACTCTGTCCACGCATAGAAATGTTGTACAGCTAACATTTTAGACCAAACACAAGCACCCTATGTGGCTCTATCACTGCACTGCAAAGCCAGCAAATGCCACTCGGATGACCACGTCCACATTTGAAACAACCACGCCCCACAAGTACGTTCCATTTAGCCATGCCTAGATCGCCACGCCTTTGGGATATTCTGGGGAGAACACTGCACAAACACACACACACACACACACACACACACACACACACACACACACACACACACACACAAACACACACACACAC
>NC_085092.1:6221186-6223686 GCF_963422355.1 Corticium candelabrum | reverse complement strand
TTAGCTTAGTTCAGTTGATGAACACTACTAATAGTTGGACAGTACATAGTACCCTGCATTGCAAAATGTATCATAGATAAAGTTCAAATATATGTGATTGACAGACAGACAGACAAGATACACAGACAGACACACCGACAGACAGACAGACAAGATACACAGACAGAGAAGACAGACAGACACACAAACAGACAAGATACACAGACACACAGACAGACAAACAGACAAACAAACAGACACACACACACACACACACACACACACACACAGGCAGACAGACAGCAAAACAAGATAAACAAATAAAGTGACCAACAATAAACATAAAAACTGACAAACAACATCAAACTTCCAATGCAAACACATCACATCAACTGCACCTTGATCAACGCCGTAAACATGACAATAGCCTCATCGTATCTCTCGGCATTCACAAGCAACGTTGCAACAGCTTTGTCCAAAACACACACACAAACGTTGAGCAACAAACACAGAAATGACAAACGAAACTTCAGCTCACCGAGTTTCTTATCAACAGCAACATTGCCAATAGCAAACTGCACTGAGCCACGAGCCACCATCTGCTCTGCATACGTCTGCAGTCAATCATAATGAGTTGCTTACTGTTATGTTGATATAATGAGATAAGGTGGAACAATAACATTAAAATTTATTATTATATATAAATTATAAAAAACATAAATATATAAAAATTAATTTTTATATGTAAATTAATATAATTATATAAATAAATTTTTTATACATAAATAGTTATGCTACAATTTGCTACAGTTTATAAGCTACTCATGCTGCCACTAGACACATTATGCTTCAACCTGCTACACTGCTATTGCTACATGGCTATCATAATTTAAAGGGTAACTGCAATGCAAAAATCAAAAATTCTTTTATGTTGGAAATTGATGGTTCTAGTTGCATACATGACAGGTAAAATAGTTTTAGATTTTTAAGTTAAGTCTTCGCTGAGATATAGCAGGTCAAAGTTGCTTCCAGTTCTTCAAATTCCGGTAACGCATTATAATGGGCGTGGTGTAGTGTGAGATCACAGAGGGGAGACTCGTGTGCGCCTGTCTAGCCAGCAGCCTGTAAAAATGACTACATCTTCTTATCCAAGGCAATGCTGCTAGAGTAGAGGCGACGGCAGCAACAGTTATTCTTCTGAAGAGCCCTCTGGAGGTTTTTACGTGATGATAACGTTCCGTCATGCGATCGCAGGATGAAAAAGATCTGCTGGGAGCCATTATATAGTGATTAGACCACACAGGTTCGAGTTCAGCGTCAGTGTCTCAAAGCTTTGACATCACCTGCTGTCTTGGAAGCGGACGAGGAAGAGGACAGGCTACCCAATAGCCTGTCACCATCGCAAGTAGAAGTAGGAGTAGCAAACGTAATTGATGCACATCCGAGTAAGTAAACAGCCATCACTGCGGTCGTTGTGAGATGATAGATACGTACTCGTGTGGAGTGCGTGTGCTGTCAAAACGTATTTGAGATTGTCTCAAATAATGACACAATAATAATGTCAAATACTAGTGACAATAGTGGCACAGTGTACTGGTGAGTTCGTGCAAAACTCTATTGCTGTGAGAAAGAGAACAAAATGAGTTGAAGGTTGTACATTGAATTCACGTTGACACAAGGTTTGACTTCACTGTACAGTATACTGTAACGCATACGACTGCATTCACTACACATAAGGATCAAGCACGTAGACGCAAACTATATCTATCAGTCTATATCTATCATAGTCATCAAGAGCCTGACCTCTCCTAGCAATTTGCAGTAGTTTTAGTCCTACGCGAGATTCTTCCTTAACTTAACCTCATTTTCCCGCTTCTCAAATGCGGCTCTCCTTCTCTTTTGTGGAGTGCTGTAATCTTGAAGTGTGGAGGCATGCAGGTAGATGAAAAATAGTGGCCTCGATTTTGCTCTGCTACAACCCAGACTAAGCTCTTGAATAGACCTGCCTGTACGTATATCTCTCGAAGCAATCAGACTGAAAGTGGCTACTACATACTCCTGTTCACTAAGTAGGACGCGTCGTACTCAGTAGTAGTCACCCGGACGACACAAACACCTCTGCAATTGCCCTCCGTACTTGCGATTCCCACTCTTTTCTTAGCTTGGAGATCTTCGGAAACACGATTGCATATGACTTGTGCGAATTGGTGCATCCTGCAGCCACGCAACACCGAACCATTCTTTCACCACAGATTCCTTTGTTAGCCTGGAGTCTCCCCTTTGAGACGTGTACACTACACCATGCCCGTTATAATGCGCTACTGGAACTTGAAGAACTGGAAGCAACTTTGACCTGCTATATCTCAGCAAAGACTTAATTAACTTAATTAAAAATCTAAAACTATTTTTCCTGTCATGTATGCAACTAGAACTATCAATTCCAACATAAATTTTTTTGATTTTTGTGTTGCAGTTACCCTTTAATTGCTACACGGATACTGCGACATTGTGTTACGCCAGA
>NC_085092.1:6208686-6216186 GCF_963422355.1 Corticium candelabrum | reverse complement strand
ACAAACATCAAAGAATCTGGTAAACAAAATGAGTGAAAAATGGCACAGAGTCTGTGATGATAAGATGTGGTCTTACTGCGTTCAAGATGGTCGACGTGATGGCCGAACTAGAAAAGCGTAAAGGTGGAAAAGAGATGATCAACTTGGTCGTCATCGGTGAGACACTCAGTGGCCGTGTCACTTGATGTGAAGGCCACACAAGCGAACGTCTTGTGGTGTGTGTTGGTTAGGGCATGTTGATGCAGGGAAGAGCACTTTGTTGGGTCATGTGCTTCATCTGTTGGGAAACGTTTCGCAGAGATCAATGCACAAGTGAGGAGTAGACTATGATTTGTGTGTGTGTGTGTGTGTGTGTGTGTGTGTGTGTGTGTGTGTGTGTGTGTGTGTGTGTGTGTGTGTGTGTGTGTGTGTGTGTGTCACTGTGTGTGTGTGTGTGTCACTGTGTGTGTGTGTGTGTGTGTGTGTGTGTGTGTGTGTCACTGTGTGTGTGTGTGTGTCACTGTGTGTGTGTGTGTGTGTCACTGTGTGTGTGTGTGTGTGTGTGTGTGTGTGTGTGTGTGTGTGTGTGTGTGTGTGTGTCACTGTGTGTGCACCAAATACTCTGCTGTATTTCAGATACGAATCAGAGTCAAGAAAGGCTGGTAAGTCATCATTTGCATATGCATGGGTATTAGACGAGACTGGTGAGGAGCGATCAAGGTGATTGACCTCAACAGTGAAGTTACTGAATTTATGTTTTACTCGAGTGACTCTAGGGGTATTACCATGGATATTGCGATGACACGGTTTGAGACCAAGAAGAAAATTGTGACATTACTGGATGCTCCTGGGCATAAGGATTTCATACCAAATATGATAACAGGAGCAGCGCAGGTCTGTAATTATTAAATAATAATTGAAAATAAAATTATTGAAACTTAAATTAAACAAAAAATTAAGTGTAGTAATAAAAATTGAAATAACTCAAATCAATAAAAATTTTAAAAATTAGAATTAAAATAAATAATAAAACTTAAAAATAAATAAAATAATAACTATAAATTAAATTAAAAATTAATTAAATTAATAAAAAATTAATTAAAAATAAAATAAAATTGAAAAAATTGAATTAATTTTTTTAAAAATTAAAGTAAAATTGACTATGATATATAACTTTAATTAAAAAATAATTGTTGTCCTCACCCTCTAAGTAGGTAAATGGGGTCTTTACCCTCAACTGGGTGCTCACCAACCTGGCAGGTAAGTCGCAGAGATGTACATATTTCCGTGTAATCCATATGGCACTAAAAACCGCTTATCGATTATTGATTGCGTGTGGTACGAGGATTTCGCCAGCTGTAAACAGCACTCATAGTGGATATCAATGACTACTGATCCTCATTGCCAACGATCCCCACGCCAGATCGCTGAAACTCCCCATTAACAGAAACCAGTCTTACATACATAGCCAAATAGACAGTGAGAAAGAACCAACAGATTCGTTTCGTTATATTGCTGTCACCACCCGGGATCGAACCCAGGCCATCATGGTCAGAGAACCAGAACTCTAACCACTAGGCTATACTAGTATAGTAAAAAAAGAAAAAAAGTTAATTATTTGAATTAATCAATTAATTTAATAATTAAGAAATTACATTGGTACTAAAAGTCTGTAGTGTGTACTATGGGGTAAGGGAAATAACTGACAAGCTGTGACCCTCAGTCCAGAGTCCTACTACTGACTAACTCTATATGCTTGCAATTGTATACCTACCTACCTACAACTAATGCCTTCGTTGCAGTGAGAGAGAGAGAGAGAGTGTGTGTGTGTGTGTGTGTGTGTGTGTGTGTGTGTGTGTGTGTGTGTGTGTGTGTGTGTGTGTGTGTGTCAGTCACGTGTATGTGTGTGTGTGCTGTGTTGTAGGCAGATGTCGCTATCTTAGTCGTCGATGCCCGTCCCGGTGAGTTCGAGGCCGGATTTCAGGCTGGAGGCCAGACAAGGGAACACGCCGTTTTGGCAAGATCGTTGGGCGTCACACAGTTAGCTGTTGCTGTAAATAAAATGGACGCAGTAAGATCTCATTGCCTCCCTTCAAGACTGAAGTAATATTGAGATTCGTGTGTCACAGATCGAGTGGTTGCAAGGGCGTTTCAACGAGATTGTCCAGAAATTAGGACAGTTTCTCAAACAAGCTGGATTTAGGGTAATAAAGTTAATGGTGATTACTGTATTTGCTTGATTATCACCCCACCCCAACGGTTGGCCAGAGTCACATTAGCACTAAGTAAAAGACTAAGAGGTGTGAAAATCTTAGAGTCTTGGACAAAGTTGGGGGTGGGGGCTTACTTGAGCACTGGGGTAATAACCAAGCGAGTATGGTAATACAATAAATGTGATTATGTCTTCAACTGTAAACTGTCGTTGGGTTAGGGGCTTACTTGAGCACTGAGGTCATAACCAAACTAGTACGGCAATACATTAATGGTGATTATGCCTTCTGTAAACTGTGGTTGGGGGTGGGAGCTTACTTGAGCACTGGAGTAATAACTAAACGAGTATGGTAATACATTAAAGGTGATTATGTCTTCAACTGTAAACTGTGGTTGGGATGGGGCTTACTTCAGCACTGGGGTAATAACCAAGCAAGTATGGTAATACATTAAAGGTGATTATGTCTTCAACTGTAAACTGTCGTTGGGGTGGGGGCTTACTCGAACACTGGGGTCATAACCAAACGAGTACGGTAATACATTAAAGGTGATTATGTCTTCAACTGTAAATTGTTGTTGGGGTGGGGCTTACTTCAGCACTGGGGTAATAACCAAGCAAGTATGGTAATACATTAATGGTGATTATGTCTTCAACTATAAACTGTCATTGGGTGTGTGGCTTATTCGAGCACTGAGGTCAACCAAACGAGTATGGTAATACAGTAAAGGTGATTATGTCTTCAACTGTAAACTGTCGTTGGGGTGGGGGCTTACTCGAGCACTGGGGTCATAACCAAACGAGTATGGTAATACAGTAAAGGTGATTGTGTCTTCAACTGTAAACTGTCGTTGGGGGTGGGGGCTTACTCGAGCACTGGGGTTATATCCAAGCAAGTATGGTATACATTAATGGTGGTCATGTCTTCAACTGTAAACTGTAGTTGGGGTAGGGGCTTACTTGAGCATTGGGGTAATAACCAAGCGAGTATGGTATACAGTAATGGTGATTATGTCTTCAACTGTAAACTTTCATTTTGTAGGAAAGCGATGTGAAATACATACCATGTAGCGGTTTAACTGGCGTCAATTTGATACAATTAGTTGAGAAAAACGAACTGAGTATGTGGTATAAAGGTCCATGTTTGGTGGACAGAATAGGTCATATCCACTCAACACAATGATTCTCGTCGTCATCTCTTTCTCATCTCTATGTGTCATTACAGATGCATTCAAGCATGTACAGCGTCCGCTCGAGAAGTCATTTCGTTGTTCTGTATCAGATGTATTTAGAAGTCAGTGAATTCGATGCCGTTAATGTTATGACTTGGACTGTGTCATCTTGCTCTGTTTTGTTCTCTCTTCAGTTGGTGGATCGGGAATTACTGTAAGCGGCAAGATCGCATCGGGTCATATCCAAGTGGGTGAAGTAGTTGCTGTAATGCCTGCTGGTGACCAAGCTTTAGTAAAAGGTGAACAGACAGACAGATTGACAAACACAGACAGACAGACGGACAGATCTTGAACTTAGTGTTATATGTAGCCTTTTCTGTATTAGCGTTGATGTTTTCAATAAATGTTCTTAGACAGACAGACAGACAGACAGAGACAGACAGACAGACAGAGACAGACAGACATAGACGGATGGACAGACAGACAGACAGATCTTGAACTTAGTGTTATGTGTAGCCTTTTCTGTAGTAGCGTTGATGTTTTCAATAAATGTTCTTAGACAGACAGACAGACAGACAGACAGACAGACAGAGATGGACATACAAGTAGGCAGACAGAGACAGACAGACATAGACAGACGGGCAGACAGAGACAGACAGACAGACATAGACAGACAGACAAACAGACAGACAGAAGACAGAGACAGACAAATAGACAGACAAGATTATGCATCACACAAGACTCTAAACGACTTAGAACGTGTTATTAATCATCAGACAGACAGATAGACAGACAGACAGACAGACAGAGACAGACATACAGGCAGACAGACAGAGACAGACATAGATGGACATAGACAGACAGACAGACAGAAGACAGCGACAGACAAACAGACAGACAAGATTATGCATCACACGAGACTCTAAACGACTTAGAACGTGTTAATTAATCGTAGCAATTTCTATTCACGACGATTCAACTCAATGGGCCGTGGCTGGTGACCACGTCTGCATGACACTGACAGAAATCGACATATCGAAAACGCCGTAAGTGATTCATCAGATTCATTCATCTCGGACCCTACAATTCTGTGTCACAGTGTCGGCAGCATGTTGTGCGATCCGTCGAATCCTGTCCGGCCAGTTTTGAAATTCCGCGCTCGAATAATCGTGTTCAATATTGAAATACCGATAACGAAAGGATTTCCGGTCAGTCGGCATCACTTGAAATACGTTTGCAGGGTTATTGTATTCTGACTGTTTGCAGGTCATGTTGCATTATCAGTCGGTAAATGAAGCGGCTGTGATTAACCGACTTGTTAGTGTCTTGAACAAGAACACAGGAGAGGTGATCGCAAGGAAGCCGAGGTATTGTGTTGTGTAGGTATAGAGTTGATATATGGGGATCCAACTAGCAGAGAATGTGATGACAAATAGGCTGATTAAGACAACAGTGACAGTTGCATATAGATGATGTTGTATGTACTGTAGTCATTGTTTCACGGGGTGTCACACGTGTGTGTGTGTGTGTGTGTGTGTGTGTGTGTGTGTGTGTGTGTGTGTGTGTGTGTGTGTGTGTAAGCCAAGGTATCGTGTCGTGTAGGCATAGAGTTAATCCAACAAGCACAAGATTTGATAACAAATATTCTGATTGAGACAACAGTGACACTCACATAATAACGAATGTTAATTAACAGACCATGTTCCGTGCACCCGAAAAATACCGTTTTATGGTAAATACCGTATCCATCCAAATACAAGCCCCACCAAAATTAAAGCCATGGGGCTTCAATTCAAATTGGTTTTGCAACTTAGTCTGAGAGTTGTTCTTAGTAAGAGACCTGGACTAAATAGAAGACCCGCCCTGTAGCTGTCTGCAGCTGATGTGCCTACTCAATCACTGAAACTATCATATATTGTTTCAAGTGTGCAGGAATCACTACCAACATTGATGGCGCGGAGGATGCTCTAATGACCTGCATGAAGGACGAAAGCACTATGAAGCAAGTCAAACATCATCTCTACCTCAAGTATTGACAAATCACAATCAGTGTTACAGAACAGGAGGAAGACGATCTAGCACTTTCAGAAGGAGTTATTCCTTCGAAGGCTTCACTGCAGACAACTTGTTCAATATAAGACCGTCTCAATACAAGCCCCAGGTCTTTTATTAGTACAGAAACAAGTATATTGCATTCCACCATTTAATACAAGCTTGGGTCTTTTATTAGTACAGAAACAAGTATATTGGGTTCCACCATTTAATACAAGCCTGGGTCTTTTATTAGTGCAGAAACAAGTATATTGCATTCCACCGTTCAATTCAAGCCCTGGGGCTTTTATTAGTACAGAAATAAGTTTATTGCACTCCACTATTTAATTCAAGCCCCGGGTCTTTATTAGTACAGAAACAAGCTTATTGTATTCCACCATTTAATTCAAGCCCTGGGTCTTGTATTGAGACAGATACAGTATACTGATCGCTTGTCATGCCACCTCCATCCAATAAAGTGTCCACACAGAAATCCGGTCACAATATATTCAGACTGATCTGGACCCAGCTATAGTCACCTTAAAGTTGAACCACCGTTTTTGTTTTGGGTTAGAAAATGCAACAGAATGACGAGGGACTGTCTCTTTGCTTGTCGTTTTGGAAAACAGAATATGTTTATGAAATTGGTCTAGTCTGGTCAGCTTGTGTAGTTGTCATGGGCTGTCTAGCACTCGGTTTCACACACACACACACACACACTTTGTACCATAAAATTCAATGAACTAGTTGGAATCGTAGCATTCTTGTGACTAATTTAAGATTGTGCGTTTCAGATGTTTGAGTAAGCAGTCGACTGCTCTTGTCGAGATCGAGCCGGCTAGATCCGTCTGTGTTGAACTATTTAAGGATTTCAAAGATCTGGGACGGTTTATGTTGCGATCGGGTGGTACTACGATTGCAGCTGGGATTGTAACAGATATAATACAATAATATCAGCAAGTTTATTGGCACCATGTTTGGAGGGACTCATAAACACATCTGTGTCCCTGTTTTGTTACTACCATGAGACCACACACACACACACACACACACACACACACACACACACACACACACACACACACACACACACACACACACACACACACACACACACACCACACACACCACACACACAAGATAAGGATTATGACAAAAATTATTGTATATTGTATATGCCCTTCCTTGGTTTGTCCTTAACTCCCTACTATAGTACAAAAAGGCTGTCCTCCCTCCATACAACAAACAAAGAATGCACTTTCACCTTCACTGAAGGTTAATGGTGCAAGAATGCAAATATATCAGATACCACAGCAAAGGTCTAGACTAAAGCTATGGACAGAAATCAGCAAAAGCATGGCACCCCAGTAGTGATGGTGTAAGTGTTTTAATTGTAGGATATGCTTTCTTGGTATGAGAGCTTCCAGCCTATCCTCTCTCTCTCTCTGTCTCCTGTGCACATTCAAAAGTCTGTGGACAACCAAACATGCACTTGCAGTTTCAATGAAGGGTAATTGTTGGTGCAAGAACACACGCAAACCGGATTTCTCACTATAGTCATGTAAATGACAATGTGGTGCTAATGTTGATGAGAATGCCAATGGGGGGAGTGGGAGCCCACATCATGTACATTTCCATTGTTTCCACATTACCACGCATGTGGAAGGAAGATATTCTAGCACTGCAGCGAGGCATATCGCTCATTCGTACGCCACATACTTCTCTGGTTTGTGCGTTCCAACCTTCCTGCGGAATCCTACCATGTCTGAACTTCCCGTTTTAGAAATTAAGACTGATATTCTCGTTATCGGTTCGGGACCCGTTGGGTCCACGTTCGCACGCGTGCTGGTCGAGAATGGTCGCAATGTGCTCATGGTGGAGGCCGGTCCGTACACGTCCAGACGACCGGGATGGCACCTCAAGAATTCCTACGTCTACCAGCGAGATTTCAACTCGTTCACCGGTCTCATCTCTTCGCACCTCCACGACTCGTCCGTTGCGACGTCCAACAAGCCGACAATCACTCTCGATCCGTCCTCATTTCACGTTGACTTGACCGACAACAAGTACAAGGGGTGAGAGTTAAGGCACTAGAGTTTAATTGAGACT
>NC_085092.1:6196186-6203686 GCF_963422355.1 Corticium candelabrum | reverse complement strand
CGCTGCGCATGCATTACTCCCTCAAACTTTGAGAAATTCCTACACCTATGGCTTTTTAGTTTGCAGGATTGTGGGCTGTCCAAGCTTCATGACTTTCTGTTTGTCTGTATAGGTTTGTCCGCAACAATCAAAATCCCAACCAGAATCCGTTTCTCAATATAGATGGTGAAGCAGAGGCGGTAAGTACAGTTTATTACATTCAGTATCTATAGTACACCTCATTTATGGAGCGCCATCCGTGCCAAAAATCTCGTTGTCTCATATTAGTATAGACAAAAACACAACCATAGACTGTAGCGTTGCATCACTGGTTCTGACATTCTTCTTGGGATTTCCTACCCCCATGGGGTTCAATGCCTTATAGATTAGCCCATGTAAATAACTGTCAATTTGTGTTGTAGTTCTGTGTTGGTGGCATGGCCGTTCATTGGACGTGTTGCATTCCAAGAGAATGTATTAATATCGAGAGAAGTAGCTTGCTGTCTGATCGCGAGTGGGAAGCATTGTACAGCAAAGCTGAGGAATATTTGTGTCGCAACGATGACGTGTTCGATGATTCTATCCGCCATGTGGTCGTGATGAATACCATTCAGCATGCGCTTCCAGGCCGTGGTGTACGTAGCCTTCCACTTGCTGTTCAAAGGAATGAGGACGATCCATCACTGGTGCGGTAGTCTGGTGCTGTCACCACGCGGGATTGAACCCAGGCCATCATGGTCAGAGAACCAGACCTCTAACTACTAAGCTATACTAGTATAGTAAAAAATAATAAATAGTTAATTATTTGAATTAATCAATTAATTTAATAATTAAGAAATTACATTGGCACTAAAAGTCTGTAGCGTGTACTATGGGGTAAGGGAAATAACTGACAAGCTGTGACTCTCAGTCCAGAGTCCTACTACTGACTAACTCTATATGTTTGCAATTGTATACATACCTACCTACAACTAATGTCTTTGTTGCAGTGAGAGTGGTGTGTGTGTGTGTGTGTGTGTGTGTGTGTGTGTGTGTGTGTGTGTGTGTGTGTGTGTGTGTGTGTGTCAGTCACGTGTGTGTGTATGTGTGTGTGCTGTGTTGTAGGCAGATGTCGCCATCTTAGTCGTCGATGCCCGTCCCTGTGAGTTCGAGGCCGGATTTCAGGCTGGAGGCCAGACAAGGGAACACTCCGTTTTGGCAAGATTGTTGGGCGTCACACAGTTAGCTGTTGCTGTAAATAAAATGGACGCAGTAAGATCTCATTGCCTCCCTTCAAGACTGAAGTAATATTGAGATTTGTGTGTCACAGATCGAGTGGTTGCAAGAGCGTTTCAATGAGATTGTCCAGAAATTAGGACAGTTTCTCAAACAAGCTGGATTTAGGGTAATAAAGTTAATGGTGATTACTGTATTTGCTTGATTATCACCCCACCCCAACGGTTGGCCAGAGTCACATTAGCACTAATTAAAAGACTAAGAGGTGTGAAAATCTTAAGAGTCTTGGACAAAGTTGGGGGTGGGGGCTTACTTGAGCACTAGTGTATGGTAATACATTAATGGTGATTATGTCTTCAACTGTAAACTGTCCTTGGGGTGGGGGCTTACTCGAGCACTGGGGTAATAACCAAGCGAGTATGGTAATACATTAAAGGTGATTATGTCTTCAACTGTAAACTGTCGTTGGGTTAGGGGCTTACTTGAGCACTGGGGTCATAACCAAACTAGTACGGTAATACATTAATGGTGATTATGCCTTCTGTAAACTGTGGTCGGGGGTGGGGGCTTACTTGAGCACTGGGGTAATAACTAAACGAGTATGGTAATACATTAAAGGTGATTATGTCTTCAACTGTAAATTGTCGTTGGGTTGGGGCTTACTTCAGCACTGGGGTAATAACCAAGCAAGTATGGTAATACATTAATGGTGATTATGTCTTCAACTATAAACTGTCATTGGGTGTGTGGCTTACTCGAGCACTGGGGTCAACCAAACGAGTATGGTAATACAGTAAAGGTGATTATGTCTTCAACTGTAAACTGTCGTTGGGGTGGGGGCTTACTTGAGCACTGGGGTAATAACCAAGCGAGTATGGTAATACAGTAAATGTGATTATGTCTTCAACTGTAAATTGTCGTTGGGGTGGGGCTTACTTCAGCATTGGGATAAACCAAGCGAGTATGGTATACATTAATGGTGATCATGTCTTCAACTGTAAACTGTAGTTGGGGTGGGGGCTTACTTGAGCATCGGGGTAATAACCAAGCGACTATGGTATACAGTAATGGTGATCATGTCTTCAACTGTAAACTTTCATTTTGTAGGAAAGCGATGTGAAATACATACCATGTAGCGGTTTAACTGGCGTCAATTTGATACAACTAGCCGAGAAAGACAAACTGAGTATGTGGTATAAAGGTCCATGTTTGGTGGACAGAATAGGTCATATCCACTCAACACAATGATTCTCGTCGTCATCTCTTTCTCATCTCTATGTGTCATTACAGATGCATTCAAGCATGTACAGCGTCCGCTCGAGAAGTCATTTCGTTGTTCTGTATCAGATGTATTTAGAAGTCAGTGAATTCGATGCCGTTAATGTTATGACTTGGACTGTGTCATCTTGCTCTGTTTTGTTCTCTCTTCAGTTGGTGGATCGGGAATTACTGTAAGCGGCAAGATCGCATCGGGTCATATCCAAGTGGGTGAAGTAGTTGCTGTAATGCCTGCTGGTGACCAAGCTTTAGTAAAAGGTGAACAGACAGATTGACAAACACAGACAGACAGACAGACAGACAGACAGATCTTGAACTTAGTGTTATATGTAGCCTTTTCTGTATTAGCGTTGATGTTTTCAATAAATGTTCTTAGACAGACAGACAGACAGACAGACAGACAGACAGACAGAGACAGACAGACAGACATAGACGGATGGATGGACGGATGGACAGACAGACAGACAGACCTTGAACTTAGTGTTATGTGTAGCCTTTTCTGTAGTAGCGTTGATGTTTTCAATAAATGTTCTTAGACAGACAGACAGACAGAGATGGACATACAGGTAGGCAGACAGAGACAGACAGACATAGACAGACGGACAAACAGACAGAGACGGACATACAGGCAGGTAGACAGAGACAGACAGACAGACAGACAGACAGAGACAGACAAATAGACAGACAAGATTATGCATCACACAAGACTCTAAACGACTTAGAACGTGTTATTAATCATCAGACAGACAGATAGACAGACAGACAGACAGAGACAGACATACAGGCAGACAGACAGAGACAGACATAGATGGACATAGACAGACAGACAGAAGACAGCGACAGGCAAACAGACAGACAAGATTATGCATCACACAAGACTCTAAACGACTTAGAACGTGTTAATTAATCGTAGCAATTTCTATTCACGACGATTCAACTCAATGGGCCGTGGCTGGCGACCACGTCTGCATGACACTGACAGAAATCGACATATCAAAAACGCCGTAAGTGATTCGTCAGATTCATTCATCTCGGACCCTACAATTCTGTGTCACAGTGTCGGCAGCATGTTGTGCGATCCGTCGAATCCTGTCCGGCCGGTTTTGAAATTCCGCGCTCGAATAATCGTGTTCAATATTGAAATACCGATAACAAAAGGATTTCCGGTCAGTCGACAACACTTGAAATACGTTTGCAGGGTTATTGTATTCTGACTGTTTGCAGGTCATGTTGCATTATCAGTCGGTAAATGAAGCGGCTGTGATTAACCGACTTGTTAGTGTCTTGAACAAGAACACAGGAGAGGTGATCGCAAGGAAGCCGAGGTATTGTGTTGTGTAGGTATAGAGTTGATGTATGGGGATCCAACTAGCAGAGAATGTGATGACAAATAGGCTGATTAAGACAACAGTGACAGTTGCATATAGATGATGTTGTATGTACTGTAGTCATTGTTTCACGGGGTGTCACACGTGTGTGTGTGTGTGTGTGTGTGTGTGTGTGTGTGTGTGTGTGTGTGTGTGTGTGTGTGTGTGTGTGTGTGTGTGTGTGTGTGTGTGTGTGTGTGTGTGTGTGTGTGTGTAAGCCAAGGTATCGTGTCGTGTAGGCATAGAGTTAATCCAACAAGCACAAGATTTGATAACAAATATTCTGATTGAGACAACAGTGACACTCACATAATAACGAATGTTAATTAACAGACCATGTTCCGTGCACCCGAAAAATACCGTTTTATGGTAAATACCGTATCCATCCAAATACAAGCCCCACCAAAATTAAAGCCATGGGGCTTCAATTCAAATTGGTTTTGCAACTTAGTCTGAGAGTTGTTCTTAGTAAGAGACCTGGACTAAATAGAAGACCCGCCCTGTATCTGTCTGCAGCTGATGTGCCTACTCAATCACTGAAACTATCACATATTGTTTCAAGTGTGCAGGAATCACTACCAACATTGATGGCACGGAGGATGCTCTAATGACCTGCATGAAGGACGAAAGCACTATGAAGCAAGTCAAACATCATCTCTACCTCAAGTATTGACAAATCACAATCAGTGTTACAGAACAGGAGGAAGACGATCTAGCACTTTCAGAAGGAGTTATTCCTTTGAAGGCTTCACTGCAGACAACTTGTTCAATATAAGACCGTCTCAATACAAGCCCCAGGTCTTTTATTAGTACAGAAACAAGCATATTGCATTCCACCATTTAATACAAGCCTGGGTCTTTTATTAGTACAGAAACAAGTTTATTGCATTCCACCATTCAGTTCAAGCCCCGGGTCTTGTATTTAGACAGATACAGTATACTGTTCGCTTGTCATGCCACCTCCATCAATAAAGTGTCCACATAGAAATCCGGTCACAATATATTCAGACTGATCTGGACCCAGCTATAGGCACCTTAAAGTTGAACTGCCGTTTTTGCTTTGGGTTAGAAAATGCAACAGAATGACGAGGGACTGTCTCTTTGCTTGTCGTTTTGGAAAACAGAATATGCAGGGTTGTCCCCAGCATACAAAAGGCACGGCGCTCCGCCGTGCCTTGGCTTCCACTTGGTACAGGCCCGCCATGCTTTGCTGTATGAGTAGACAGTGATTAGCTATGAAGACAATGACTTGTATTTGTATTTTGAAAAGTGGGAAGTTGTTTCAGGCTAACAAGTAGTTCCTGGGATGCTTGGTTTGAAGATAAGACCAATTAGGACAAAGGCTGCCATATGGTATAAACTTAATTGTAATACAAGTACTCGAAAATAAACAGTGGTGGTCTTGCACTCTGCCCACTATTTAGGTCAGTATCTGATGGTAAAAAACGAAGTCTGTAGATGTCTGGCCTTCCTATCCTATATAAAAAGAGGTTCTCAACTTCTTGAGGTCTGGAAATTTTCCCACTCACATTAATCTACAGTAGCTATCATGTGGTCAAGCACAGTGAACTAAGACAGAGAGAAACTTTTTAAAAAATAAACCACTGTTCCTTTTGCGCCTGAGCATTCTGTGACAACAGTTTGTGGCATCTCAGCGTAAGCAAACCTGTATCAAAGCTTTGTGGTCTGACCATAAGAATTGGAATGGGCGGGACCAAAATTTAAGGTGGGCGTGGTTATTTCAGCTGTGCCTTACAAAATCCTGGGAACACCCCTGATATGTTTATGAAATTGGTCTAGTTTGGTCAGCTTGTGTAGTTGTCATGGGCCGTCCAGCACTCGGGTTCACACACACACACACACACACACACACACACACACACACACACACACACACACACACACACACACACACACACACACACACACTTTGTACCACAAAATTTGATGAACTAGTTGGAATCGTGACATTCTTGTGACTAACTTTAAGATTGTGTGTTTCAGATGTTTGAGTAAGCAGTCGACTGCTCTTGTCGAGATCGAGCCGGCTAGATCCGTCTGTGTTGAACTATTTAAGGATTTCAAAGATCTGGGACGGTTTATGTTGCAATCAGGTGGTACTACGATTGCAGCTGGGATTGTAACAGATATAATACAATAATATCAGCAAGTTTATTGGCACCATGTTTGGAGGGACTCATAAACACATCTGTGTCCCTGTTTTGTTACTACCATGAGACCACACACACACACACACACACACACACACACACACACACACACACACACGCACGCACGCACGCACGCACGCACGCACAAGATAAGGATTATGACAAAAATTATTGTATATTGTATATGCCCTTCCTTGGTTTGTCCTTAACTCCCTACTATAGTACAAAAAGGCTGTCCTCCCTCCATACAACAAACAAAGAATGCACTTTCACCTTCAGTGAAGGTTAATGGTGCAAGAATGCAAACATATCAGATACCACAGCAAAGGTCTAGACTAAAGCTATGGACAGAAATCAGCAAAAGCATGGCACCCCAGTAGTGATGGTGTAAGTGTTTTAATTGTAGGATATGCTTTCTTGGTATGAGAGCTTCCAGCCTATCCTCTCTCTCTCTGTCTCCTGTGCACATTCAAAAGTCTGTGGACAACCAAACATGCACTTGCAGTTTCAATGAAGGGTAATTGTTGGTGCAAGAACACACGCAAACCGGATTTCTCACTATAGCTATGATGTGTTAACATATGGGAAAGAACACCAATAATTTGGCACTCTGGTATCCATCTCTGCTAGTGCATGGTCAGCTGTAGACTGCAGACTCACTCGTAGACTGCAGTCTGTTGTCTGGGTTTGACTCGCACTGCCTTTCCTGTAGTCTGGTGATGATGCAATTGTTTGTTTATTGGATACTCTTTCTTGCTGGACTATCCTCTCTCCCACGCTCAAACGTTTGTAGAAACGAAAATCAAACATGCACTAGCTTGTAGAAGACTGCAATACCAGAAATTTCCTGCCAAATGTATTGACAACAATACATCCGTTCATGGTGTGATAACGGATAATGAAAGTTCACCAATATAATTGACCTTACACACCCACACTGGACAGATAAATCGATAGATCAGATTTCATCTGCTGTCTTACGTACGCCACATACTTCTCTGGTTTGTGCGTTCCAACCTTCCTGCGGAATCCTACCATGTCTGAACTTCCCGTTTTAGAAATTAAGACTGATATTCTCGTTATTGGTTCTGGACCCGTTGGGTCCACGTTCGCACGCGTGCTGGTCGAGAATGGTCGCAATGTGCTAATGGTGGAGGCCGGTCCATACACGTCCAGACGACCGGGATGGCACCTCAAGAATTCCTACGTGTACCAGCGAGATTTCAACTCGTTCACCGGTCTCATCTCTTCGCACCTCCACGACTCGTCCGTTGCGACGTCCAACAAGCCGACAATCACTCTCGATCCGTCCGCATTTCACGTTGACTTGACCGACGACAAGTACAAGGGGTGAGAGTTAAGGCACTAGAGTTTAATTGAGACTGTTAGGGCACGAGAGAGTTTGAGAGTGTTAGGGCACTAGAGGTTGAGACTGTTGACTATGCTAAGGCACTAGAGTTTGAGTCTGTTGGCTATGCTGAGGCACTAGC
>NC_085092.1:6141186-6186186 GCF_963422355.1 Corticium candelabrum | reverse complement strand
GTGATCCTAGGAGAAGACCTCACAAAGATGGCAAACGACAGAAATAATACAAAGTTTGCTATACTGGTAAGAAAGACTGACAGACAGACAGACAGACAGACAGACAGACAGACAGACAGGCAGGCAGGCAGACGGACAGACAGACAGACGGACAGACAGACAGACAGACAGACACAGAGAAGCTACAATATGTAACTAACAGACAAAACCAGGCAATAATTGTTTGATGTGTTTCGACAAAGGAGCAACATCTCTGCAGCAATCTGCACAAATCAGAAATAGGTGGTGAAATTGAGTATGCCGTGGTGTGGGACCTAATGAACCGAACTAAGAAAATAATCCACGCAAAGCAGTTTATCGTCTGTGCTGGTGCTGTGCTCACACCTCAGTTGTTGTGGAAGTCGCAAATCCGTCCACCCGCTTTGGGTCGTTACATATGCGACCAGCCTAGTGCATTCTGTCAAGTCATGCTGAGGTCAAATATTGTCGAGAACGTCAAGAACCATACGTACCCCGGACTGACTAAAAGAATGAAGATCCGTTTGAGGCATCAAAAGGACAGGTTTCCACGCGACCTCATCCCAATTCCAACTGACGACAAGCCACCTCAGGTAGTCCATTCTCCACACCTCGACACACACACACACACACACACACACACACACACACACACACACACACACACACACACACACACACACACACATCTACATACATTGCGCACACCAATTAATATCAACTAATAAAAAAAAATATTTTTAACAAATTGTTTAGGTATATATTCCAGTTTCACCTGACCACCCATGGCACGGCCAAATTCAGCGTGATGCATTCAGGTATGGCAAAGTGTCCAAGAATATTGATGACCGTTTGGTAGTCGACTTTCGATGGTTCACATACGTTGAGCCTAACGAGAAGAACAGGATCCTTTTCGAAGAAGACATCGAAGACCGCTTTGGAATGCCACAGCCAACATTTCACTTCAAACTGAGCAAGCAAGACGCAGAACGAGCACACAACATGTTTGACGACATGACAAAAGCTGCAATGACAGTCGGAGGCTTTCTACCCGGTTCAGAGCCAAAATTTCTTCCACCAGGAAGCAGCCTTCACTTAACAGTAAACATTGCAAGCGATTGATATTAATAAAAGGTTACACTTTTTGTATTTAGGGTTCGGTACGTATGGGAGCTACGGATGATGGTACATCAGTTGTGGACACTTACTCGAGAGTTTGGGGGTACAGCAACCTCGTGCTTGGATCAAACGGCGTGATCCCAACAGGCACAGCATGCAACCCTACTCTGACATCCATTGCATTGGCGATTCGAAGTGCTGACTACATACTGAAAAACTCACCTCATGTGTAACAGTCTAAACGTACACTGTTGATTGTTAACTTAACTGACTCTTTCAAAGATTATAGTAACTTTTTTTTATAAAAATTTAGCAATAGCATTAGATTTTAAGCAACAGATAAGGTATAACTGCATATATTTACCCTCAATTTTTGTTTGCTAAATTAGTGATTCTAAACTGTTGTGTATGCAAACATGGATATAACATTTCAATTGTAAATGTCTAGTGATCACTCAGGCTGTCTCTATTGTCAGGTATCTACGTTCCTGATTTGCAGTCTTGGAACTTGCCATACGGCAGCAGTGGTGTGTGTGTGTGTGTGTGTGTGTGTGTGTGTGTGTGTGTGTGTGTATGTGTGTGTGTGTGTGTGTGTGTGTGTGTGTGTGTGTGTGTGTGTGTGTGTGTGTGTGTGTGTGTGCATACTGCTAGAAATTTAGAGATTCAACACTTCAGGCAATAGAATACACTCCAACCGCCTAGAGAACAAACAGATCTGTAGCTCATGCAACTTTCAATCAATACTCCCAGCGCATTCAATTTAAACCATTTGTCTGTATCTACAATTTGTATATGCTTGTCCACTAACACTAGAGATCAGCACCCTAAAAAGACGGCCAGCTGACAACAACCAATAGCTCAAAGAAAATTTGGGGTGTTAAGCTTTTAGCTGTCTCCCTGTCAGGTACCTGCAATTACTAATGTCTAGACCACACCAAATGATAAAACAATATATTTACACATTCTACATTGGTGTAAGTTTCGTTTACATTTCTGGTGTCTAACACACGTGGACAAGGTTAGACACACGTGGACAAGCGAAAGTAATTTGCGCATGTTCCATATAGTTTCACTTTCCTAGAACATTCCTGCAGTCTCTTATCTATAGAAAGGTGATGTGCTTGTGGTAGTTATTGAAAAAGTGCTTGCTGCATGGTCAGTGAGAGGACCAGGTCTACCAGTGTGAAATAGCTAGAGTTGCATGATACGTGATACCCAATTATTCTTAAATTCACAGCTATTTCTCGTTTCCAGATCAAATTTACACGCAACACGTCGTCATGGAAGAATCAAGAGCTACAATCCGACATGCACAATCAGAAGCTGGTACACACACACAACCATTCTAGGGGTGGAGTCTGTTAGAGGCGTGACATCTGTGAGAGGCGTGGCTTTCATTTTGCATAACCATTTCCTGTTTCCTCCAGAATTCTGGAGAAATCTACAGGAGTCCATCCGTCATTATCTAATTTACAGTTACTAATGTATGTGAATAATTAATTGATGGCTGAGATTGCCAGCATAAGTTCCGCTCTATGTATATTTTGATGGTGTTGAAGACACAAACATTAATGGTACTATTGTAGTTCTGATGAGAAAATCTGTCAATAATAAATTTTAATCGTAAATTGATATAAAACTGTTGAACTAGCTGAGTTAGATATAATTTGGTGGTGATGTTGGTCACCTACCTGTTTATTCCCAGTTTGCCAACTATAGTGTGTGTGTGTGTGTGTGTGTGTGTGTGTGTGTGTGTGTGTGTGTGTGTGTGTGTGTGTGTGTGTGTGTGTGTGTGTGCACAATTTAACTCAACAATGCATACACTACAACTCTTACCCTGCCTTCTGTTTCATTGTAATGCAAGCCAAAGGATGTTAATTGTATTTCATGTTTTCTTCAGGACCAGACTACGATGATATTGATTTTCCACCAGAGTCTATAACTACCGACGTATTGGTGATCGGATCGGGTCCTGTTGGTTGCACGTTCGCTCGTCTTCTGGTAGAGGGTGGCCGCAAAGTGCTCATGATTGATGCTGGCATTCAGATGTCAGCCGATCCTGGACAACACCTTAAAAATTCCTATTACTTTCAGAGGGATATAAACTCATTCTCCAGCATGATAAAAGGACACTTGCAAAATTTCTCAGTGCCGACGAAGGAAACGAGTGCTGTAGCTATCGACCCACTTGCTTTCCAAGTTGACGACAGCATATCTTCAGAAGACAGACACAAAGGGTATTGTATGTATATTGTGTGTTGAGCAATCTTTGGTTTATTCTGGTATGTGTGTGTGTGTGTGTGTGTGTGTGTGTGTGTGTGTGTGTGTGTGTGTGTGTGTGTGTGTGTGTGTGTGTGTGTGTGCGTGTCCAACAGCTTAGTATGACTTATATGTTGAACAGTCAGAACCAACTCTCCATCCATTTCTCTAGATTATAAACTATTTCAAATGAGACTAAAACACAAAGTAAGTTGCCTTTGTTTGCTGCACAATTTCTCGTCTTGTTCCTTGATTTTACACGAGATGTAGGGCCATGCAGATCAATACCAGTTACGCAGATCATACAGCTTCTTAAGGCAATCACATTGCCTTTCCCAGTTAATGTATTGCATGCATTTTGTACTGTACTTCAGAGAATGCGTCTAAAGCACAAAATGCTTGATAGCACAAGATTACAATTTAAAATAATTTTATGTAATTTGTGTGATTCAACTACACAAAATTGCTGCCACCTCACAAACGTCATTGCACATAATTTCCACACAAGTATATGACACTGTGTGTTGTTGTGACATGCCACCATAACATAAACTGTACAAGAAAACTCTTCAAGTGTCTGATAATTTGATGTATTCTTGTGTATTACAGATTTGTACGGAACAACCTCAACCCAAAGCAAAACCCTTCGTTCAACTTGCCAGAAGAAGCTGGCGTGGTAAGCCGAGCTGCAGTACGTTGTACCTATTTCCGATAAAACGTTGTGTGCAGTACTGTGTTGGTGGTATGGGGTGCTTCTGGTCATGTGCCATACCGCGGTATCATTCCGATCTCGAGCAATCTAGTTTACTGTCTGTAAACGAGTGGGACGTGCTTTACAAAAAGAGTGAACAACTGCTGCGTCTCAGCACCGACGTGTTCAATGACAGTATCCGCCACTATGTGGTAAAGACAACAATCTCTACTCTTCTGCCTGACCGTCAGGTTCAGGACATGCCACTGGCTGTCCAGAAGAATGCCCACAATGAAGACCTGGTCAACTGGGTAGGCCCAAATATGATTCTGGGAGACGAACTTCTTGGTCTGCTCAAAAATCCCCAACAGGAAAACTTCATGATTAAGGTATTCAACTGTAATACATTGACTTTGATGTTGGTAAATATGTCTGCTTGTATGGCAGGAGCAACACTTGTGTACCCACTTGATAGCGACTGAGCTTGGTGGGCACATTGCCTATGCACGAGTGTGTGATCTTGTGAAAGGAAAGAAAGTGATCATACATGCCACCGTGTTTATCGTTTGTGCTGGTGCTGTGTCAACACCTCAACTCTTATGGAACTCTGGAATCCGTCCGTATGCTCTTGGCAAGTATATCTGCGAGCAGCCCAAGCTGTTTTCTCAAGTTGTGCTACACGAAGATTTTATTAACAAGATTAGTAATTTCTCATTTCCTGGAATGACAAAGGAAATGAAAGATATAGTTCGATATCATCGAGATTTGATTCCAAGCGATGCAGTTCCCATTCCGACTTATGACAAGCCACCTCAGGTATGAAAGTATCCATCAAGTGTACCCTATCATATGAAATTATATCCACTAACTAATGATGTTCAGCCATCTACCCGAATAGTGACTGTTGATGTGCTGTACTGTACCTGTGGTTATGCTACTCATATCCAGCTATACCTACCGATCCATTCACCCTTGACGGCATTCAATTATGAGCACATCCCTCACTCAGTATCACCCTGTCAAGGGTTGTACATGATGTTTTCCAGTGTGAATATAAGACAGATACATTTACCGACGTGTGTGTGTGTGTGTGTGTGTGTGTGTGTGTGTGTGTGTGTGTGTGTGTGTGTGTGTGTGTGTGTGTGTGTGTGTGTGTGTGTGTGTGGTGCAATAGCTCAGTTGGTTAGAGAGTCATCTTATGGGGTGATTACATCCGGGACCTTGCAGGGTTGCAGGTTTAAGTCACAGTAATGGCGAGCTATGGCATAATTTCCTCGGGCAAGAAACTTACACGTGATTGCCTCTCTCGACTCAGGACTATAAATGAGTACCTGGTTTTTGACTGCAGTGGCAAAGGTTGACTACAACAAAGTCCATCAGCCACTGGGGTCCAGTTGGGACTTTGGTGCCCACACCACAGTTGGCGTTGCAGTCGGTGCTCCTGCGAGCACCTGGCCAGGCTCCAGGAGATTGCTTAGCACGGTGCATAGTTCCTACTTAGTGCACAGGAACCCCGCCATCTGGCTGGGGGCGTTACCATTTAACGCCAGCTCCTTATCCATTTGCCATTTGTGTGTGTGTGTGTGTGTGTGTGTGTGTGTGTGTGTGTGTGTGTGTGTGTGTGTGTGTGTGTGTGTGTGTGTGTGTGTGTGTAAGTCTATGCTGCTACACCATAAATCTCAGTTAATTAACTAATTAATTAAATAATTCACATGTCCAGGTTAGTGATATATTCATATTTTCTTAATCGTTAGGTTTACCTGCCCGTGACCAAAGAACATCCTTTCCAATGTCAAATTCATCGTGATTCTTCCAGATATGGTGAACTTCCAGCCAGTGTCGACGATCGTCTCATCGTTGACTTACGCTGGTTCAGCTCGACTGAGCCATCTGAGCACAACACTATCACATTCGAGGAAGACGTCAAAGATTTATATGGATTACCTCAGCCAACATTTCTCTTTAAAATGAGCGAGAAAGATGCAGACCAAGCACACAAGATGGTATTGGATATGACAACAATTGCTGTTGAGTTGGGTGGCTTTCTGCCTGGGTCCGAACCCCGATTCATGCCACTTGGGTCCAGCTTACACCTAACAGTCAGTACATTCTTTCTCTGTACGTTAATTATTTCTCTGTACATTAATTCTCTCTGTGTACATTCTCTCTGTCTATACATTCTTTCTAGGTCACATTTCTTGTGGATTTAATTAATTTTGTTGTGTAGGGAAGTGTTCGAATGGGAGCTCACAATGATGACACTTCAGTTGTGAATACGTACAGCAGAGTCTGGGGCTTTGACAATGTCTTTCTTGGCGGCAACGGTGTTATCCCAACCGGAGCTGCATCGAGTCCTACTTTGACATCCGTTGCCCTAGCTGTTCGAGCAGCTAGACACATTCTCGGACAGCCGGACTTGCATCTCGACTCCTGACTGACGGTTGTTGAAATTGACAGTTGACTGAAGTTTTACGAGGTTTAGCGTGCGTTAAGGCAATACAATTCCAGCAATTAGTGATACTTTTTTAGCTTGTAGTCGCATTTATTGTTACAATTTTGTAATATAACATTCAGCAATTAAGTAGTTGACGTGTTTATCAAATACATTTTCTCTTTCGCAGCAGCAGAGTATTGGATGATTTCAGCACTCGATCCCTAACTTTTGGATAGAAATTTTTTTCTTGCTCAATACATACACTATGATAACAATCACTTCTCAATGCAACGTTGTTAGTCTAAAACATTTCAGTTTTCATAATTTGTAAATTATGAGTTGATTGATATTAGTGCTGTCTTAATTAATTAATTAATTACAATCTTATTGTCATTAATTAATTAATTTACAGCCTTAATATATTAATTTAAAACCTTAATTTACAGTCTTATTGATGTTAGACAGTGAATGCAATATTAATCAATCAATCAATTAATTAACTTAATTTCTATACTAAATTCAGTTGCTCGAATAATCTACAGCTAGCTAACCGGCTAACGATGATGCTACTATCTTGAACGATATATGTCAGTTCTGTGTGTATTATTGAAACGGTGGAGTCGGTTGGGAAATTTTTGTTGGGGAAATATGGTGGGGAATACCCCAAGTAGTTGATTGCGTCACTAGAATGTCTAACTAGTGCTAACAAGATCAACAGGGTGGAATCAACTAGTTTCGTCTAGAGAGCACAAGGTGAGTGTACTTGTGGGTTACTCTCGATGGCTTTCATGTCTGTCAGTAATGCAGAAGCAATGTCTGCAGCTGGAATTGGGACTAGACAATGGGCGTGACTTTCTGGAAGCCACTTTCTATGCCTGTGATTCAAGTCTCTCTAGACTCTGTAGCTCGCATGACGTTACGTATAATACATCTACGTATGGTACATATAACAAGCTTCTGAGACTACGCGTAATTTGTGCCTTGTTCCACGATCACCGTTTTCCTGTTGGGAAATTTTGCATAGACACGCCTTACTCTGTACCCCGTCACATCCTTGATCACTTGCTTTCTATTTAGGTTGGTGCCATGTGGCGTGCAGTAGGACAGCGGTCTTTCTCGAAGAGAATTCTATGGACAGTCAACCGGTCGCTAGCGTATTACAAGGGTTCATTAGTGATTAAATTAATAAATTAATTTATAATTTTATTGGTTGTGTGTGTGTTTCTAGATATCAGTTCACCAAAGACTCTTAGTGCTGATGTGTGTATTATTGGCTCTGGTCCTATTGGATCTGCCTTTGCTCGTGAGCTGTCAGACCTCAGCAAGAAGAAACAGAAAGATCTGAAAATTATTATGATCGACGCTGGCGCTCAACTGTCTCCTCGACCTGGAGAACATCTCAAAAATGCGTTTGTTTATCAACGGGATTACAATTCGTTTACCGGATTGATTGCATCCCATCTTATTGATCTGTCTGTTCCCACTGACAACAGTCCTGTTGTTACTCTCGATCCTAGTGCATTCTCTGTCGATTTGACGAAACATAAATATAAAGGGTACACACACACACACACACACACACACACACACACACACACACACACACACACACACACACACACACACACACACACACACACACACACACACACACACACACACACACACACACACACACACACACACACACACACACACACACACACACACACACACACACACACACACACACCACACACACACCACACACACCAGTTCATATCTCTCTTGTTTGTTAACAGCTTTGTTCGAAACAACCAGAATCCAATGCAAAATCCATTCAAGAACGTAGATGGTGCAGCAGCAGCAGTAAGCAAAGACTTCTAGTAAATATTTACTTGCTTTCTCTATCTAACTGCTGCTGTTGTTCAGTACAATGTCGGAGGAATGGCTGTTCATTGGACATGCGCAATTCCTCGGCAAAACAACGAGTTGGAACAATCAAACCTCATTTCTCTAAATCAATGGAAAAAACTTTATGACAGGGCAGAAGAGTTTTTTAAGCTCGACAAGACAGGCCACGTCTTCAGTGACTCGATTCGCAATGCTGTGGTCATGAAGGAGATTAGGCAACGATTTCACGATAGAGGCGTCCGAGAGCTTCCACTTGCTGTTCAACTCAACGCCGACGACCACACACAAGTGATTTGGTCTGGTAGTGATACGGTACTTGGAGACGAACTGATCAATGACCCCACGAATAACTTTCAGATTTTGGTAAGAAATTATTAATTAATGCATGTGTATATGTAGCCAAGTTGAACTGCTTGGCTCCTGCAATGCATTGAGCAGTGATAATTATGGACAGTTACACACCATACTGTACACACGCGTGCAAGTACATAAGCAGTGACAGTGGCGTAGAAAGACACTTGTGGCGGTCAACAAGCTAGGATTAGTATGAAGTTGAGCTTAGGACATTGGCCAATGGTGTCACTCTCTTCATCCCTAGATTGTGCGGCTGCAGAGGTCTTACATGCAAGCTTCTCAGCCTAAACAAGTTGCACAAAGTACGAAGGCTAAGCATTCGTCTCAATACTGGTAACAACAGTTCAATAGCATCACGGACTGAATGGAGACATAGACACAACAGTTTACATCATTAGGCAATGCTTAGTTACTTTGTCCCTTTATAAGGGGTGGCATGGCCGGACGGCAGCATAGACAGGAGTAATAATAGAAGACTCAAACTATTTCATTAGACAAATCTGAGTCTTTATTGGATTTTCAGTAGTTAATGTTAGTCTATTGCTGGATTTATTGATACGCTGTCTTTCAGTAGTCTACAGTAGGAAGATGCTTACTAACAGGCCACGAGGGAGCTAGTGGATGCCATGGGTGAACAGATTATTTGAAATGTGTCTGAAGTGTTTAAGGTCTACACAGGTGGATCGTAGCTTTATTACTGACAGACCAATACTTTCTCATTTTCTATGCCTATCAAACAGCTGGCTTTAACTACTTTTAAATTTTGATTGTACTGCACTTAGTAGCCACATCTCTCTTTGTACACTAAAGTGAGTCATAGACAAACAGAACACAGTAGAAGCCACGGACCTAAAAGCACTGCAGAGTAACTGCAATTATTATAAAAATTTTTAGAATTTTAGAATAAAATGATGACAGCGGTTACATACAGGATAGAAATAGTCAGTTCCTATTCATTGATTGATAGTGATTTGTTTTTATCAGCCTCAGCATTTGTGTGTTGAGCTTGTTGGTGGAGGCACTAACAACTCAACAATAACGTCTGCTCGCTGTCGCGACCTGACGAAGTCACCAGACACCACAGACGGGTATGTCAACGTAGAAGCCAAACACTTTATTGTGGCAGCAGGAGCTGTTCTCACACCACAGCTGCTTTGGAAATCCAATATCCGCCCTATGGCGCTGGGAAAGCATCTCTGTGAACAACCGAAGACGTTCTGTCAGATCGTACTCAAAGAAAGGTTTATTAAGCAGCTGAGAAAGCACAAGTTTCCAGGTCTAACCGACGAAATGAATAAGAAGATCTCTGAACACGAATATGATCATCCGCATGACCCTATTCCCATTCCCTTCACTGACAAAGCTCCACAGGTAAGAGCCACGTCATTACCTGGAGTATAAACGTGTGTGTGTGTGTGTGTGTGTGTGTGTGTGTGTGTGTGTGTGTGTGTGTGTGTGTGTGTGTGTGTGTGTGTGTGTGTACATGCGTTAAAATGCATTATCAAATTCTATTACCTGCAGGTCAATATTCCTGTCACCAAAGATTACCCGTGGCATTGTCAGATCCACAGGGACGCGTTCAAGTACGGAGCCGTGCCAGAGAACGTCGACGATCGCATCATTGTCGATCTGCGTTGGTTTGGTCTCATCGAGCCTCGTCCCGAGAACCTCGTCAAATTCGAACCGGACAAGTTCGATATGCACGGCATGCCACAGCCGACTTTCGAGTTTGAGTTGACGCCAGATGATGCGAGGAACGCTCACAAGATGATGTCGGACATGGTGGACGCCGCTGTTGTGTTGGGTGGCTTTCTTCCAGGGTCAGAGCCACGCTTTATGAACATCGGAAGCAGCCTACACATCACAGTAAGGCTATCATGTATTCGTTTACATGCATGTAGCAATAATATATTGTATGGATGAAATGTCTTTAATTGCGGGTGATCTGCTTAAGATTGTGTAAGCAGTGCAGTTGCTGGGCGTCCAATGTCAGTGGCTTCGTTATGGAGGCATGAGGGGGTCATGGACTCTCCAGTACTCTGTGTCATGATAGATTTTTTAGCTCTATTTTGTCATTAATGTTGGAATTGATACATGACTTGCATGAGCAGCTCAACAGTGGTAGGTGGAACACAATAGAATCTATGGAAGGCATCATGCCATGGGCAAACAGTCTGAATCACTCTCTGGTGTATCTGATTCTAAGTAGTCAGTCTAAATTAATTGATTGAGTTGGATGTCAACTGACACTCTGGCCTCTCAACCGTGGAGGGATGGCAACACCGTTGGTCTAACCCCTAGAATTATAAGATTTACAAGACCTTGTCAAGTGTTCAATACGTCACACCGACCAATGTTTAGGGCCAAGCCCCTCTACTGTGTGACGCCACTGCATGCTTTAGGTGTGTGTCATTGGCTCTTTTAGTTCATCATTTGCAGTCACCTTCTTGCCTTACAGACTTTCAGCTGTTGTAGAGCTGGTGGTCTGCAGGTACGTCTAGGTTCTACTTGAATCCGAGATGGTGCGTCAAGAATCGGCTAACAATAGATGGTATATATGACTGTTGGTCTTATTTGGCGATATATCCACTGCTAGGATCGGTTGTTTGCGGTACTTCACGGGTGGGCGCAACTTGTTCTCATTTCGCTGCAATGGAATAGATCGTTCAATGTTGATAGGCGAACCATCTCTAAGCTCGTGCGTACTTTCATTTGGTTATTTTTATGCACAGGTAGAATGCTATGTGTTAGCAAGACATACATGTACAGAGATAGATACTTTTTGGGCGTGGCGAAGAAGGTACCGCGCTCAAAGTGACCGTACGTGGCATAGTCGGTACTGCACCCAGTGACCGTACCGTATTGGTTTGCATGGAAAACAAGAAACACGAAACAAGCTGTGAAATAATCGCAATCTTTATACGCTGGTAGACTGTTTCACACATATATTTTTGTAAAATAAATTTTTAAAAAATTAATTTAATGTTTTTAAAATTCGATTTCAAATTTAATTTAATTTTTAAAATTAACTCTGTGTGTGCCAGGGTACGGTTAGAATGGGAAAAGACGAAGACACGAGAGGCGAGCATTCTGTTGTAAACACGTACGGACAAGTGAGAGAGATGAAGAATCTGTGGCTCGGTGGCAACGGCGTCATCGACAAGGGAACCGCTTGCAATCCGACCCTTTCGTCTGTTGCACTGGCCATACGCTCAAGCCGCAGAATAGCGAAAGAGATGAAGATACACGAAGAAGAAGAAGACAATTAAATTGCCTCAAAATTAGTCCAGAACTAGTTTGCTTCTTTACACAAACAGGGCACGCAGAGGTACTGAAGACTATTTGGCTTTCAGCTGGCATATTTTAACTATCTGAGGTTTTCACATGCAGTCGATTCAGGCGCTTTCTTGCACTTTGTTGTTCTATCAGGTTTATTCTGGGGTAAGATGCAAGCATTTTAATGCACTCGAGTAGAGTAAACTCAAATTCAGTGAGATCTACCGCCGTAACCATTTTCAACTTCAGAATTTTGTTCTATATTTGCTTTAAAATTGTCAATAATATTGCCATATTGGAAACACGGCAAACAAGGTGAGACTCAAAACTAACTAACCAAATGACAGAATTAAAATATCTAAAAAGATGTCACACTAACCGTTCAAGTCACGTCATAGTATACTACTTGATCTTTACTGTCAGTTGTTGAAGTTCGTCTTTTAGGCTTCCACAGTCGAGTCTTGCAGAACTATCAGCACGCCAGCACTTTTCCATAAGAACGGCAGCCTGATTCAGATCATGTCCAGGACTGCTCCATTCTTCCAACTCGGGCCGAAGATTTGAATGACACACCCTTTTAAAGAAATCAGACGCTTTAGCACTGCTACCACAAACACTGTAGCTGTTGGGGTTTGGCACAACTGTAGGTGGTGTTGCTTGTATGCTGTAAGCTTTGAACAAGTACCACAACAAAATGCCAATAGAATAAACATCAGTAGTAGCCACGCCTTCGGTTTCCAAAACCAGTTCGGGAGCAACGAAATACACAGCTCTTGTAATTTCTTTGTCTTTCATAGCAGCGATGTCGTACATACCCATATCACACAATCTTGCTTCAAGATGTTGAGAGAGCTAAAACGCAATTAATTAAAATTAGATTTGACTAAGAGAGACCGATTGGTCTTTATATAGACATGTAGAGAAGATTACTGAAACTGTAAGTGTTAATTAATTAAGAAGATATTACTAACTGTAGCCTGTAAACATCGAATGTCACGGATTATGGCAACTACTACAGTGTAGTACAGAGACAGCGGAGTGACTTGCAAGTTGGGAAGGGGAGGGGCATTAGATGACATCGGAGTGTGAACATTTACGAGGGTACACTGTTTGCTTACAAAATTAGAGGTTGTGCTCAAAGTTGGGTTTCCGAGCCTCCTTAGCCCCAAATTCTTTTGCCCTTGAACTAGAAATCGAGACGGAGTCCCTTTATTCTAGCAAATACAGCATAGTACTTACCAGTACGTTAGATGGTTTGATGTTGTGGTGCGGAATTCCTTGGGAATAAAGATGTAGCAATCCATTCACTGCATCTCTTGCTATATTGAGCCACGAGAGACCTCTGAAGTGAAGGCCAAAGCTAGAATTTCCTTGAAGAACGTCTTCTAGGCTGCAAAGGCAAGATTTTTCAAGCACCCAGATCTCATCAACTCGCTCCTTGGGGGGGAAAATGAATCCAATGGCTTTCTGTACATTATCGTGATCGAAACATTCGCTGAAATGTAAAGTGTTTAAACATTAGTTATTTCACTGACTAAAATGCACTTTAAAGTAACCTTACTTAGCAAAGTACAAAGATGCAGGCCAAATTTGTGTTGATTCTGGAGGCCACGGTTCGCGAGCTTTGATAACGACATCGATTGCTGTACCCCAAGACCCCCCTTTGCATCTGTAGACGGTGCTTGTTGGACCTTTCCCAATAACCTTTGCTTTCTCAGGCACACCATACTGAAGAGTATCCAGAATTGATTTTGATTTCAAGTAAACTGCAGCCAAATCATATCCATCACTGATTCGAATTTGGTGTTGGTTACGTCGAGCTTTGTCGACAATTTCTTGTGTTGCAGCTTCTAACTCTGCAATACTACTTCGGAAATCTTTGTGTGCCTTTTCCAGTGTATCTTCTATGTCTTTGCAATACTCTGTTGCAAGCTCCTTAGATTTAAGTGACTTTAGAAAGTCACGTGCAACTGTTTCCTTCCATTGTTTTGTGTATTTGGCGTTCAAGTCATCTCCCCTGGCTCTGCTGAAGATGTCTTTAAGTATTAGCATGAAAGGCAATCCCTTATTTACATTAGCTTCTTTAGAAACCAGCTGATACCCCGCTTGAATTACAGTTTTGACAATGCGGACAGCCTGCAAATCGTGTTTTACTTGATCTTGCATAGACTTTACGCATCTTTCAACTGTGTCCGCCACATTTAGCACCTTCATTTGATGGCGAGCCCGTTCGCAAAACATCTTATTGAATTCGTCACGAACAAACTCACGAACTTCATTTGCTACTTGTTTATCACGTGCTTTAGGAATCTCTTCATTCACGATAAAGTCTTCTGTTCCGGCTTTCTGAGGCAGTTCTTGAAGACATACATTTCTCACTTCTTTTATCATGCCTCGTAGTTGAGAGAAGTGACTTCCAGCTGTCATCGTTTTCATTTCTTGGTATACTCTCTCTTCTATTTCAATTATAAATCGAAGTCGATGTTGAGCTGAAATGGCTTTACGGGCCTGAATAAATTTGAAATGAAACATCGTTTCTATTAGTAACTTTTGCTTACTTATCAACTCGTTCAGCGCGTCCTTTACGTGGACATTCAGATTTTCAACAATAACTTCTGCTAGACACCTTTCAAACCTTAGAAAGTCTCTAACAAACGGATTTTCGCCCTCCGATTCTGTCAGCTGCTTTGCTGAGTGAGCAGAGACGGCGTGAAACAAAGGACACTGATCGTATGACAACGGCACGCCTTGCTCGCATGTAAGCCATCCTTCAGTAACCAAGCTGTCAAAAACTCGCTCGTGAATTTTAGTAGAATACTGGGGAAAACCGCATTTATCTCTGTCACTGTCAGTAATGTAATGGTCGTTGTCTTCGTGGCCATCTGAGCCTTGCTCGACATCTTGATCGCTGTCTCCGTCGTCCGAACATTCTGGCAACTGGTTACTCGCAAATTCGGTTGGTGGTTCGTCTTCGTCTTTACTAAGAGCTTCGTCAATGCGAGTGCACACAAAAAATATTCTTCCTTTACCTCCACTGTTTTCTCTCAACCGATTTCTAATCCAGCGCAGGTCGCTTGTATCCTAGATGAACGAACAAAATATAGTTCAACACGACAACATGACAAAAAAATGTTTCAAGCTATGTGGTTCAACACGACATTGTATGCAATTCGTGCGATCTATACTGTAGAGATGTAGATAATTGAGGTGATTATAGAAAGACGATTGATAATGTTATAGTTTGTGTCTTATTGTAGAACACGTATAGACGTTGTTGAAACTGCTTCTCACCTTTGGTGTCAGTCCCCGACATCCGTCAATGACGTACACTAGAGTCTGGACGAGACCATGTGATACGGTGTCGCATACCAGCTCATCTAGATGCTCATTTTCTCCTCTTCCTGGCGAATCTACAAATTGAATAAACTGCAAGAGATCTGAGAACAGTAAATCTCTACCCAAGCTGCGTGTTCCGTTGCTTCTCCGCTTTCCATCCTAAACGGAAGGCGTCTCGATCCAAATCCCGTTTCTCGACCTAGACTCACTAAATCCTGCGGAATCTGTAAACGACTAATTCCTTTTGAATCTATGACAATTTCAAGTTGCACTCGTTCTCCAATAACAGTACCGTCTGCCTTTAGCAATTGCAGGTACGCCTCACCGATTCCCCCTTTTTCTTGTTTCGACTCTCCACTAAATTTCAGTTTTACCATTCGAGCCGTACATGGTCCTGCATCAGACGGTAGAATGTGATGTCGTAGAATGGCATTTGCAAGCGTGCTCTTGCCACTTTTGAGCTGACCAACAAACATCAGTGTTGGCTTCTCTTCTAGCAATCTAGTGACGTTGGCCATTCGAGTCTCAAAAGTCACAGGAACCTCTGGTGAGTCGTCAGAGGGGCCGTCTTCTCGAGCGGAGGCATCGAATGCGGAAGAATTTAGAACATTTCCGCTAGGTGATATTTTACACCATCTGT
This sequence comes from Corticium candelabrum, assembly GCF_963422355.1. Classification (NCBI taxonomy): domain Eukaryota; kingdom Metazoa; phylum Porifera; class Homoscleromorpha; order Homosclerophorida; family Plakinidae; genus Corticium; species Corticium candelabrum. The sequence continues at coordinate 6,170,166 of NC_085092.1, read as the reverse complement.
GCCATGCGTCTCGAGTTTCGCTGTAGATCTGGCGAAGTTTGACACGAGTTTGCTCGAACGTGGCAAATCTGGACCGAAAGTCGTGTAGCGAATCGAGAAGCCTGGACGTTGCCATTGAAGCCAAGCTAGTAGAAAGCAGTCGGATGTTTCTGATCACCGGCTGTGCACGTCTAGCTGTGTAAACAAGTAAGTGGCTAAAGATAGCTACTCGTCCTGTGATGTTACTAGTAGAACCAAAGCTCCTGCACAATAAAATCCGTTGGTCTACTAAAACTCAAATCGACAAAACACAACGCACTTGATGTGTCAGTATGAAGGACCACCAACAACCGTTGTAAGAACCACCGACCCTTTGTTCCAACCCACATGCACTTAGCTTGTGATCCGTGAGAGCACATTCCAGGAAGAGAGGTACTGCGGTGTGAGACCAACCAATCAAAATCGAGAGTCGAGCAGTAATCTGCCCACGAATGCGTCATTGCGTGCATGTGTTGCGTGGGTGATAGATAACAATAATTGGTAAACACAATACAACGATCGCACGCAGAGATTTGTCGAAGAGCTCTAGTTCCATTCCATTCCAGAGGTTGGAGTGCACCAGCAACGACAGCTGCGAGTACGTCCTTTGTACGGTAAATACTACGTGCACCAGTAGTTGATCTCTTCAGCTTGATAGATAGACAAGTTAGCTAGAAACGTTTTGAGAAGATGATGGGTACCTACTAGGGATGGGTATGTATATTGTTAGGTAGTCATGCTCATTTCCTACATCAAAATGATGCAGTGCCCACGAAGCCGCAGCGGCAGCAGTGGCCATGACCGCTCCACTTTTTGAAAACTCGACTTCAGTTGCATGCATGGCCCACGTGAACGCAGCAGCGTAGCAGCGCGACTCCGAGCGAATTCAACTACGTTTAACTGTTTCGTTAAAGTCCATTTCAGCTTCATTATCAATCATACCACACATTTCACGTATTCACGTTGTTAATACGTCACCAGGTCTTTCCCTCTCGCGAAATGGGCGTGGCTACCGACTAGGAGTGGGCGAGGTCGGTGATGCATGCTACTGCACTTGCGCATTTACTTAGGCAATTCCACATGCCGTGTGTACGTATTTTTTAGGTATTACAGTACATCATGTACACTCGTATGTAGATTCTTTGCAGCGAACCTGGCAAAAAACGACGTGGCAAGAATTACCTAGGTAGACTGAAGCTAGTGAGGTGCGGATTGGAGTCCAGCAGTAGTCCAGTCCAGCGAATCCACACCCCCCATTTTCAATCAGTACTCACTAGAAGTAGTCTACAGCTGTCAGAAAGACTGCGCCATGTGATCATGACGTGGACTCAAATCCCGTCTGGAGAGGTCAATAAACCGCTGAGTGAAACAGGGCCGGCGGTAGTTCTCACGCCATTTCCAGAGTAGACGCGCAAGAGTGGTGAACACTGCTACATCGGTTTCAAACCTGCAGATAAATTGAGTAGAAAGAAACGCTGCTGAGGAGAGTAGTTTTACCGGAGCAGCCCCATGTAGGCCATTTCTGGGCCCATTATTAATTAACGTAAGCAATTTGTCCAACAACAACTTCGTTGGCTTTCGTGAAGCGCTCTCCGCGGAGGGATACTTTGCGCTTCATGAATCAAGAGCAATTACACTAAAGAGCTCTTTAGTCAATCGAATTAGCCCTATCCACGCTATGAAACCGGATCCGGGGTCTCGAAAGCTCCAGCAAAGCTCCTCCTCCTCGCGCGATTCACGTGCGTTTAGCTCAGCGACTGCGCGGAAGAGCTGCAACAGAGAACGTTCCCATTCTACATCCGGGATTGGAACCTTCTACACAATCAACGGCAAGAGAAATTGAACAAACCGGATGTGAAAATAGGAACGTCCTCTGTAGCACACACTAGACGGCGCGCTGAACGTTTCTCTTCGGATATTAAAAGAACAAAGATAAACAAATACTCGAGCAACTATAGGTAAGCCGTACGGTAGTAATGAGAAGTTCTGTACATGTCTGAGCGAAAAACAGTTCCACCGACACCATTTTACTTTTAGAGAGGAACCACTGACGGCAAGAAGGCAGATCTTCTTAGTATCTTTGCATTCACATTCGGCATTCTCGCTAGATCCGTGGCAGTCCTCCGTAAACGCATTAATTTGTTCGCAGTGGGCTGAGCTCAATCGACAAAGCCGACACGTAGTAGAGACTTTACGTTTATACTGAGTTTTAAGACTAACTGTTTTGTTTGTATGTTTGACAGAAATTACACAGCATGGCACAAGTGCAACAGGCTACTCCTCCCGAAGCAAAATGGCGGCCAATTTTGAATCGCTATCATTACGGACAAAAAACGATAAAACTGATCTTCCAAGATATGCTTAAAACGTTTGAAGAAGTTGAAAAATCAGATAAGCAAATTACAATCGGTCAAATAATTTCAGTCAAAGAAATCGAAGAAATCCAGAAGCGTCTTGGTGTTAAGCCAACAATAGCGTTTTTTGGCCAAGTCAATGCAGGTAAAAGCTCACTTGCAAATGAGCTCTTAGGAGAGGGCACATGGTTACCGGTTGCACCTGATCCGTGCACATCTCGCATGGTAAGGCTCAAGTACTACACGAGTCTTTACAAGGAACAGATACCCTTTGAGGGAAAGCCAGAACCGAGACAGTCGTTTAAAAACAGAATTCGGCCAACTGTAAAAGATATTCAGCTTAGCGACGAAGAGAAAAAGGATCCAAGAGTGTTTGAAGTCGAATTGCTCTTCGGAGTACCAAATCCTGTTTTGTATCCAGGTCTGGAATTTGTTGATCTTCCTGGTTGGGGTGAGAAATCAGCGCTTAACGAAGCCATTAATGTAGCGGTAACGAGAATAACACATCCTGCATTGCTGCCTGTTTACGTTTTAGACGGAAATCTCACTGTCACAAAAGAGGTTAGTAGCTCAATAAAAATGTAAATACACGGAAATCTATAGCGGACAATGTTTGTTTGTATGCTTTGTGTAATAGGATCGTAAACTCATAGAAATTCTCACAAACAAAATGGGCAACAGGAGGCTGATGTTCGTGTGCAACAAAATAGATCACGAAGAAGAAAATTTGAGGCGGGACCACGGTGACGGCGAGTTGCAAGTTTCCGGCGACGGATCGGCAGTTTATGTTCATGGAGATTGTAAAAAAGTCCTTCTAAACAAGGCTCAAGCAACGTTTGACGGTCTAATGACATATGGGTTTGTATCAGACACAGGTACCGATCGGAACGCATCCAGTTTTCATCCGGTATCTGTCAAAATGTTAAAAGCCAGTAGACTTGGCAAAGATGTTTACCAGGCTGAGTATTACAAAGAGCAATTTGATAACTTTACAAAACACCTAAACCTCAAATTAGAAAAGATCCTGGTGCACCATGTTCTTAGTACGATTAGAAAGGCAAACGCAGTCGTAGCTCGCTTTGCCGAAGGAACAATCAGCACACGGTCTGCTTCTTCGAATGTTTCAATGCTTGAAATTCTGCAAAAAGCAGAAGAAGCTGAAAAAAAGGGCTACACCGACTGTCTCGAGTTCTTGTCCCAAGAACGTAAATCAATTGAAGTTGCCGTTCACGATGCGTGCAAAGCAACAAATCCAAGAATTCTTAGAAACGCTAAGATAATAACTGCCGAAGACTTTAACTTTGAAAATGAAGACGAAACCGTTCCCGCTGTCGCGTTCATAGATACTATTGCCAACATGACGATGCGCATCTTGAACCAAGAAATCACGAAAAGAATAGAAGAAGTAAAGGAGAAATATGTCAAGAGTTTTGAACTCCTTTTCCAAGTCGCAATGGGAAGCTTTAACGTTATGATCTGCGACATTTGGCGCTGTATGTTTCAGTCCGATCACCCCAATTTGTTCAGTATAGCTGAAAGCACTAAAGAAAGCGGCAAAGCGTATGAAGCAGGGCTCGATCTCTTTTGTCTTATTCCTGAAGCGGTCAATATGTCGCTGAGACAGACGTTTAATGACGTCACCACCGGTGTTCCTAAGCTCTTTAAAGCTTTGACAAAAACTTTGGTGGGGCTAGTAGACCTCGACGAGAAATGGAAAGAGTCGATTGCACAAGAAATATTGTCTATACTAGACGTGACACAGTTGGCAACAAGGATTGTAGATAACTGCAAGAGGAAATTAGACGAAAAACATCGAAACTATGTTCAATCTCATGAGCAAATAATTGAATTACATAAGGCGAAATTGAGAAGTCAGGATGATATTCTTTACTTTCGCACAGAATTTACTCCAAAAATCTCCTTACTTCTACTACGGCTTTACGCGATGCAGTGCTGTTTTGAAACAGGAGAACCAGAACGAGGAGAAATGATAGGAGAAGGAAGGCACAGCTCGACATTTGCGTATTCTTCGTGCAACGGTGTAGACAAACACGATAGCCTGGTAATAAAGGTATTCAATGCACCGTTGCAAAAGGCGTGTGAACATGTGGCGCAACCATTCTACGCATTGAGGTAATCAGATTCAATTTTAAGACGCCAATATACTTAGAATACATAAATCAAAATGTACAAGAATCCAAACACTAACCCTACGTTTCCTTCAAACTGTTCCTGTTGTTATTGCTATTATATGAGCTCTTGCTACTGCATGTTGTTGTTTGCCTGTTTAGTGAAAGAGACCACCAAGAGATGAAACTAGATGCACAAGTGCACACATTATGTCATGCCCTTTCGCTCGCATACATTTCACTCCTAGACGTAAGTACAACATGACAAATGTTTGTTTGTAGAACTCTACAAGGAAATGACCAAATCTACAAATGTGTTGTAAAAGTGGAAGGTGTTTTCATCAGTCCATTAGATACTAAAGATGAAACACAACGACTAGTCCAATTAATGGAAAAGAGGGCAATGACGCTGCCAGAAGCTCTTAGATCAGGTCTAAGCAGTTACGAGAAGAAGCTGATCGCACTTGACGTCTGTCAATGTCTGTCATTTTTGCATTCGGAGAGCATCGTACTCCGCAACTTGGTGATAAACGATTTCTCAGTGAGTACATATACATATAGGGATATGACAGAAACAATTGAATTAAAACATTAAATTATTTTTGTAGCTCGACAAAGAAAAGCGAGCAAAATTAGATATGCTGAAACTCAGAGAGTCTCTTTTTGACGACTCTTGGCTTAAGTGCCCCGCATTTCATCAAGCACCAGAAGTGTTTCGTAATGAAAGCGCCATAGATGTTAGCAGTAATGTCTACTCATTTGGTATTCTTCTCTGGGAGATATTCAATGAAAGCTTGCAACCGCCAGCATGTTATGCTGAATGCCACACCAAAGACGAAATGCAGAAGAAAGTGTGCGACGACGGTCTGCGACCTGAAAAAGCCGCTAGCGTCGAAGATGAGTGGTACGCTATCATGCAAGACTGCTGGAAAATGCCAGAAGATCGACCGTCTGTAAAACAGCTGATGTCAAGAATCCAAGATCTTGCAAAACAAGTAGTAGGATACTCTACCGACTTAGATTGAAGACCTTCGTATTGTAGTTTGCGTGTAAATTGTTATCCGAAGTATCGCCGAGCACGTATGCGTATCTGATCGATTTGAAATCCAAATTTGAATGTTTGTAGTTCAATAATTATAAGTATTGATGATTGGTTATTTCAAAATTGGCTACTAACGACCTGCAAGTGTATATGTTTGGATCTAGCCAAAGGCCCACAAGTTTAATTAATTAAGTGCAGCAGAAACCGGCAAATGTACACTTTAGTCGTTACTATGCATGTTTACACGCTAGGCTACTTTACGTAGTCTACTAGACTATACTGTTGTCTAGATCAGACAAGCCCAATACCGCTCTGCATGCATGTTTTACATATCTCCAAAAACAGCAAAAACAGAAGCCTGCATGAGCGTCTTAATTAATTAAGTGACCGTACCGTATTGGTTGACATAGAAAACGAGAAACGCAAAGCAGGCTGTAAAGCAATCTTAAATTTTGTAATTGCCATATGTTGATAAACTGTTTCGCGTATATATTTTAAAAAATTTAATATTAATTTTACAATTTGTTAATTAAGTGTCTGTGTGCCAGAATACGGTTAGAATGGGACCAGACGATGACACGAGAGGCAAGCATTCTGTTGTGAAAATGTACGGACAAGTAAGAGAGATAAAGAATCTGTGGCTCGGCGGCAATGGCGTTATCGACAAGGGAACCACTTGCAATCCGACTATCTCGTCCGTTGCACTGAAAGTCGTGCAACGAATCGGGTAGCCCGGACGTTGCCATCAATTCCAAACTACTACAGTTGAGCGTTCTTTGAGTAGATTTATAGCTGATTGCCTTGCACACGCGCCAACGTCCTAAACATGCAAGTACAGTGCCTAAATTACCCACCCGCTGTGTGATGATAAGACAAAGGGCACGGCACTCTGGCTGCACAACGTCTAAAGTAGCTTTTAGCGGACTAAACACAACACATTTAATTAATAAGTCAGTTTACATGACAACCAACAATGTAGTCGTTGTTCTTGTGTCCGTTCAACTACGATATCTAACAGTCCACGACATGCTAGTGACCCGTGGGAGCACATTCCACGAAGAGTAGCAATCCCTTGTGAGACAATCTAATCAAAATCGAGAGTCATACACGAGTGATCCGTGGGAGCACATTCCACGAAGAGTAGCAATTCCGTGTGAGACAATCTAATCAAGAGTTGATCATGCAGTTGGTACGTCTCACCACGCATCACGCCACTGCAGCGTGTAAGTGATACTCAAAAGCAAAGATTTGCCCAAATCAGTCCAACTAGATCAAAACGTGCACATCAATCGATTTCGATTACAGAATTGATCGCAACAACAAAGCAAGAAGTTGCACGTATATTTACACGTCTTTCGAACGGCAAATTGTACGTGAACCATGCTGCATGTAGTCATTTCGTTCACTCATTTCGTACCCTTGGGAATAGCGGCGACGCTTTGTTGCCAACCCACAGAAATACGTATCACATTGCTAACGACATCCTAGAAGTTCAACTGGAGTAACCGATGGCATAGTACGTAGAATACGTGCATTTGAGTTATCCATTTACATGTATCGAGCTTCAAAGTTGGTTGTATTTGCTCTATAATTGCCATACTAAATGTACAACAAACAAGGTGAGACACGAAGTCGGCTAGCGCAACATTATTGAAAAAACATCTAAAAACAAAATCCCTTCAAGTCATCAAGTAGCTAGCACAGTTTACTTCTTGAGCTCTTTTGTCAGCATTTGAAGTTCACCTTTCAGACGTCCGCAATCGGGTCTTTTAGAGCTGTCGTGATGCCAGCAGTTTTTCATAAGATCAGCAGCATCTCTCAGCCTATGGTTAGGACTGCTCCATTTTTCTAAATTGGGCCGTAGCTGAATTTCTGGATTACCCACTTTGGCTAAAAACGCGGAGGCTGTAGAACCGTTAGTGCGAACAGTGTAGTCTTTGGGATCTGGTACAGCTGTAGGAGGCTTTGTTTCTGTGCTGTAAGCTTTAAACAAGTACCACAACAAAATGCCAATAGAATAGACATCCGTAGCAACCACACCTTCGCTTTCCGAAATCAACTCCGGAGCAACGAAATATACGGCTCTTGTAATTTTGCTGTCCTTCATGCTGGCGATGTCGTACATACCCATATCGCTTAGTCTTGCTTCAAGACGTTGGGAGAGCTATAAAGGTAAGTAGAAATTGGTATACGAAGACAATCAAACTATAGTAATTATAAATCTGCTGCAAAAGAAGCTCAATTTCTACAGAAACGTATACAAGACAAGACAATTTTCTAAACGTACGTTGTAGCCACTAAACAATTGAGCGAACCAAACATGGCGCTTAGAAATTTAGTCTTGTATATTTTTAACAATTAAATACGTGAATGTGTACCACGAAAGCGATGTGCTTACCAGTACATTGGATGGCTTGATATTGTGGTGCGGAATTCCTTGGCAAAAAAGATGCAGCAATCCATCCACTGCATCTCTTGCTATGTTAAGCCACGACAGACCGCTGAGTTGAAGACTAAGACTAGGAGTTCCCTTGAAAACGTCTTCCAAACTGCAAAGACAAGATTCTTCCAACACCCAGATCTCGTCAACCGGGTCTTTGCTAGGAAAGAGAAATCCAATGGCTTTTTGTACATTTTTGTGATCCAAACATTCACTGGAATATAAAGATTTCAGATATTAGTTAGTTAACTGATGTAAAGACATCTTGAAGTAACCTTACCTGGCAAAATACAAAGATGCAGGCCAGACTCCTCCTGATACTGGAGGCCACGGCTTGCGAGCTTTTAAAACAACATCACCCCACGATCCTCCTTGGCATTTGTAGACGGTGGTTGTTGGACCCACCCCAATAACTTCTCCTTTGCCAGGCATACCATGCTGAAAAGAACCCAGAAATGATTTTGATTTCAAGAAAACATTGACCAATTCGTATCCATCACTTAGTCGAATTTGGCTTTGTTGACCTCGTGCTTCTTTGCCAATTTCTTGTGCTGCAGCTTCTAAATCCGCAAAGCTAATAGAAAATTTCGCGTGTGCTTTCTCTACTGTATCTTGCACTTCTGTGCAGTACACTCTAGCAAGCTTCTTTGGATCAAGCGACTTTAAAAAGCTTTCTGCAACTGTTTTCTTCCATTCGTTTGTGTATTTTGATTCTAACTCCTTACTTGCAAAAAAACTTTTAAAAAAGTCTTTGAATATCAGCTTCAAGGGCAATCCTTCTTTTACAATGTCGGGTTTCAACACTGGCGTATACGCTGCTTTAGCTAAAATTGTGACAGCGCGGACCACCTGCAAATCGCCTTGTACTTGATCTTGCATAGACTTTACGCATCTCTCAACAGTTTCTGCCACATTTAACACCTTCATTTGATCTCGAACGCGTTTACAAAATTTTTCGTTCAATTTGTCGCAAACAAAGTCGCGAACTTGTTTTGCTACCTTTTTATCTCGTTTCTTGAAATTCGTCTCGTTTTCATCCACTAAGAAAGTTTCACTAGCCGCTTGCTGGGGCAAGGTTTTGAGACAAGTAGCTTTCAGTTCTTTAATCAAGTCTTCTAGTTGAGACGAACAAGTTTCTCCTGTCATCGTTTTCAGTTTTTGGTATACTCTCTTTTCTATTGTTGTTATAAAATCAATCTTGCGTTGAGCTTCAATGCCTGTACGAGCATGACTAAATTTGAATTGGAAAACAGTTTCTAGTAGCATCACTTGCTCCGTTATCAATTCCTCTAACGCGCTTTTTAAATGAACATTTAGGTTTTCAACAATAGTTTCTGCTAGACACTCTTCAAACCTTATAATATCTCTAACAAATGGATTTTCGTCTTCCTCTTGTGCCAACTCTCTTGCAGCGTAGGCAGAGACGGCGTGAAAAAGGGGACACTGATCGTGTGACGACATGCCTTGTTCAGTAGCAAGAAATTCTTCAGTAACTAAGCTGTCAAAAACTCGTTCGTGGATTCTAGTAGAATATTCAAGAAGGTTGCATTGTTCTTTGTCACTGCTTGTAATGTCAGAGTGGGTGTACTCGTCGTTACATGTATCTTGCTTAGTACCCAAGTGGTCTTGATCGTCGTCACTGTCTTCTGGTAGCTCTTCCGGCGGTAACATGGGTGGTGGTTCGTCATCGTCTTCTCTAAGAGCTTCGTCTATGCGAGTACACACAAATAGTATCTTTGCTTTACCTCTGCCGTCTTCTCTCAATTGATTTTTGATCCAGCGTAAGTCACTTTTGTCCTACAAACGTTCATAATTACATTAAGTGCTATTTCAATACAACACACGCACACGCACGAATTTAAAAATTCGTCGGTTTGCACGATTGCGAATAGAGCCTATAAAATGGGCCTTCGTATAAAGGTGTTGAAATAGAGCGGTTATAGCACAAATGATATCACCAAGGAAATGGCTTGGCTTGAGTGTATATAGAAGTGGTTGTAAGTTTAATAGTACATTCACTGTCTTGTGTGCCCGCTCCTGTTTGTATTCACGCTCTTTGTTGCATGTTTTGCAACCCACTTGAGAGAATACTGCACTATTTGTGCAAAAAGATATGTATATTGAATGCGTGCACAATCATGCAGCCATCACAGATACCGTAGTACGCGATTAGTGAGGATATATACAATGTATACGTATTGTATTGTCGAGCATGTGAACGCAAATCTGTTTCTCACCTTTGTCGTTAATCCTCGGCATCCGTCAATGACGTACACTAGCGTCTGCACGAGGCCATGCGATACGGTGTCGTTTACCAGCTCATCTAGTTGCTTATTTTCTCCCTTTCCTGGCGAATCTACAACTTGAATATACTTTAACAGTGGATGAGAGCAGTAAATCTCTACCCAAGCTACGTTTTCCGCTGCTTTTCCGTCTTTCCAAAACTCGCGGTGTCTTTCTCCAAACCCTGTTTCACGACCAAGACTTACTATATCTCGCGGGATCAGTAAACGATGGGTTCCTTGTGAATCTTCCATGGTTTCTAGTTCCTTTCGTTCGCCAATAACAGTGCCGTCTGCTCTTAGCAGTTGCAAGTATGCTTTACCTGCTCCGCCGCTAGCCTCTTCACTAAATTTTAGCTTTACCATTCGAGCCGTGCATGGCCCTTCATCAGACGGAAGAACACGCTGTTGTAGAATAAGATTTGCGAGCGTACTTTTACCGCTTTTCAGTTGACCAACAAATACGAGTGTCGGTTTCTCGCTTAATAGTTTGATGACGTTGGCCATCTGAGTTTCAAACAAAACCGAATCTTCTGATGAGTCATTAGATGAGCGTTGATTGTCTTTGTCTGGAATGCTGTCGTTGGCCGTAGGAGGTTCGTTCTGAGAATTCCTGCGAGGCAAACTGGCTCCGATTTTACGCCATTTGAGCCACGCGTCTTGAGTTTCATTGTAGATGTGGCGAACGCTAGTACGATGATTTTCAAACACGTGAAATCTATCTTGAAAGTTGTGCAGGGAACCGACAAGCCGAGACGTTGCCATCGATCCAAACGATACAACGTAAGTTGATAAGTAAGTCGCAGCTCAACTTGAACACGCGACGTCTGTTCTAAAAACGGGCAAACCGTGAGCTTTGTGTGATCAAGATTAGACAGGAGGAGTTACTCGTGCATGAGTGAGTGTGCGGGAGGAACGGTCTCATTGTGCCACTTCGTTATCATAAAATTTAGTTCTCTTTGATTTACCTTATTGGAATTACAGCTAATGCAAGAATAAGAGAAATCTTCAAACAGCGATTACTCCGACGATGTGGACAAACTCAAATAGCTATAGATTTGCTTTTAGCGGTGCTTTTAATTATACTTGCACGTGCATGTATACACAACTAATCTAGACACGCAGAGCGTTTAGTAGAAGTAATTATGATGAAATGCCGAACCTGCTATTGCCAATCTATACTCTAGTGTGTTCAGTTCGAGTCTGCATCTGCTAATCAAACCGCCTCGTCGCGAGCTTTCGAAATGCGTAAATTTTAGCTCTTTACTCTCAAGCCTTCAAGATATCCAGAGTTCTCCCACGGTTTCTCCATTCTCGAATACGCGTTACTTAAGTGCTTATTGCTTATTAATTAATTGCCGCATCTTGTGCTAAAGAGACAAAATGATATGCTCTCAGTGGGTGATCAGTGGGAGTGCATCCCACGAAAAGTATACCAATGCAAGTAGGAAACAAGTTAATCAAAATCAAGAATCGAGCAGTCATGCAGGCGCACCACGCTTTGGGTCATTCCAGCGTATGCATACATGCATTTTAAGTCATACAAAGTCTAACGGTGCATGTTGCTCTAAGCGGGTGACCCGTGGGAGCAATCAAATCGAGGATCGAGCAGTCATGGACGCACACCACGCTTTGCGTATGTCAAATGCCAACGGTACACATCATGCTCCTAGCGAGTGATCCGAGGGAGTATATTCCCTAAACAGTTGTAAACAAGCCAATCAATATCGAGAATCGAGCAGTCATGTATGTACACCACGCTTTGTGTCAACGGTGTATGTCATGCTCTTAGCGGGTGATCCGAGGGAGTATATTCCATGAAGAGTTGTAACAGAAGCCAATCAAAATCGAGAATCGAGCAATCACGCATGCACACTATACACATTGCGTCATTTCAACGTATATATGAGTAGGACAATCAGACGCGACAATCTCGCCCAGCCTAATTCACCGACATCTCGCCGAGTAGCTACAGCCAAATACTGATTTCGACTAGAGAAGTTAGAATCGAACCACTACGAAGACAGCTGCAGGTACACGAATGCGCTTTCAATTGTAAATACTACACATGTATTATGTGGAACAGTGTTTTGCTTCTTATTGCCAGTAAAGTACTCTTTATTGTAATCTGTCAAAAGAAATGGGAGACGGCCTGGAACTTCGAGGCTAAAGACGCCTCTTACCCAGTCCCTCTTGCGCGCCTGGAGCAAACAATCAGGAACCCTAGACGAGAGATATGGGCATACGTATAACTACAAAGGATAGTGTGTGATAGAGTAGTGTAAAGATAAGACTAAGTGTGCACGCGTAGTGTAGAACAGATTACAGGTTGTGCATGTACCATTCGGCAGCAGATATGTGTAACACAATCTAGATATAAAACAAATCGAAAATTACTTTAGTAAATTTTGTTGTGCTTGTATTGACAGCTACAAAGTATGGCACAACTGCAAGGATCTACCGTTCGAAAAGCAAAATGGCAGCCAATTCTCAATCGATATCATTATGGACAAAAAAAGCTGAAAGGAATCTACGAAGATATGCTTACAACGTTTGAAAAGGTTGTAGAGTCAAAGGTTTTGGGAGATAAAATTACAATTAAGAAGATCATTTCAGACGAAGAAAAAAAAGCAATCGACAAGAGCCTTGATGTCAAACCAACAATAGCGTTTATTGGTCAAGTCAATGCAGGCAAAAGCTCACTCGCAAATGAGCTCTTGGGAGGTGGTATGTGGTTACCGGTTGCACCTGAACCGTGCACTTCTCGCATGGTAAGGCTCAAGTACAGCAAGAGAGCCTACAAACAACAGATACCCTTTGAGGGAGATCCGAAACCAACAGAACCATTAAAGGAAAATCGCCCAACAAAAGAAGATATCCGTCTTAGCGACAAAGAAAAAAAAGACCCAAAAATTTTTGAAGTCGAACTGGTTTTCGGCGTACCGAATGTCTCCTTATATCCAGATTTGGAATTTGTTGATCTCCCTGGCTGGAGTGAAAAGGAAACGATTAACACAGCCATAACTGAAGCGGTAACGAGAATAGCACATCCTGCATTGCTGCCAGTTTACGTGTTAAACGGAAATATGACTATTACAAGTGTGGTCAGTAGCTTAAATATTTTGTCTAAAATGTAGATATGCAATAACAAAGCTGACAACAATCTGTTTTGTTTGCTTTGTGTGATAGGATCTTCAACTATTAGAAATCCTTACAGACAAATTGGGAGACAAAAGGTTGTCGTTCGTGTGTAACAAAATAGATCACGAAGACAAAGACTTGAAGCTGAACTACGGTGATGGAAAGAAGCAAGTATTCAACGACGGATCGGCAGTTTACGTCGTAGAAGATTGCAAAACAAACCTTTTGAACAAAGCTGAAGCAACTTTTGAAAGTCTGAAACAATTTGGTTTTGTATTAGACAAGGAGACCTATCAGAACGCATCCAACTTCCACGCGGTATCTGCCAAAATGTCGAAAGCCAGTAGACAAAATGAGGACGTCTACCAGGCTGCGTACTACGACAAACAATTTGACAGCTTCACAGAACACCTAAACTTTAAATTAGAAAGGGTGCTCGTAGACCACATCCTTAGCACGGTTAGAAAGGCAAACGCGGTCGTAGCTCGCTTTGCCGAAGGAACCCTCAGCGCGCGGTCTGCCCAACTTTCGTCTGATGTTCAGATGCTTAAAATTTTGCATAAAGTAGGAGAAGCCGAGGAAAAGGCTTACACCGACTGCCTCCAGTTCTTGTCCGAAGAAGGTCAATCGATCGAAGATGCCGTTCTCGATGCATACAAAGTAGCAAAACCAAAGATTCTTACAAAAGCAAAAAGAATGACTGCCAAAGAATTTAAAAATGAAGACGAAACTGTTCCCGCAGTCGCGTTCGTACATGCTATTGGCAACACGACGGGGCGCATCTTGAACGAAGAAATTACAGAAAGAATAGAAGAAGTAAAGGAGAAGTATGTCAAGGGATTTTCATTTTTTATCAACGTTGTCTTGGGAAGCGCTAATGCTATGCTCAACGACATTTTTTGTAGTGCATTTGAGTCCGATCATCCTGATTTAGTCAGTGTAATTGAAAAAGCTAGAGAAAGCAACAGCGCATTTCAATCAGGGCTCGGTCTTTTCCATCTTATTCCTGACGCGGTCGGTATGTCGTTAAAAGAGACGTTTACCGACTCCACAGTCAGTGCCAGTATTCTCACTAAAATAACAGGAGCTTCGCTGGGAATAGTAAAGCTCGACGAAAAATGGAAAGAGTCGATTGCACAAGAATTCTTGTCTACCCTAGACGCAAAACCGTTGGCAACAAGAATTGTAAAAAACTGCAGAATGAAACTAGACGAGAAACACCAAACCTACGTTCAATCTCATAAACAAATGATTGATTTACGTGAGGCGAGATCGGGCAGAAGTGAGGATGATATTCTTCGTCTTAGCAGAGAATTCACTCCAAAAATCTCCTTACTTCTACTACGATTTCACGCTGTGCAGTGCTATTTCGAAAAAGGAGAACCTGAACGAGGAGAAAAGATAGGAGAAGGACGACACAGCTCAACATTTGTGTGTTCTTCATGGAACGGTGTGGACACACAAAGTAGTCTCGTACTAAAGGTATCCAATCCATTGTCGCCATTAGCTTGGGAAAGAACAGCACTATCATTCTGTGCACTCAGGTAATTTCAATGCTAATCTATCATAAAAATAAGATAACAAGCAGTTAAACAGTCAAACACCACCCCCTGTTTGCTTGTTTGTTTGTTTCAACTGTGTGTTGTGCATGCATGCTGTTGTTGTTTGGCTCTTGCAGTGACACAGATCACCAGAGTATTGTGCACTACTGTGCAGCCAGTTGTTTCCTTGTTCACTTTTACCTGGTGAACAGTAGTTTTAGAAAGTGAGCTGTCGTTTGCTGTGACCTTCTTCCAGCAGTACCAGAAAAGCCGCCCCTATTTGCTGCGTAACTCATGCTTCTCTCTCGGCATGACATTATGTAATTAAAACGCAGCAGTTATCATTACTCTATAACTTTCCATAATCAAATATAAATTGCAGTGTTTTAAATTAACATTAAATCATACTTTGTAACAATATTAATTTAGTCAGTTTAGGTCAATATAACCTCCTTTGCTAAAAAATCTTTGTTTTTTGTATATTATTAAAAAAAATTAAAGCTAGAGTGTGGTAGATAATGATTATTGCATAGTCTGATTTGTAGCAGCATCATAATGTCGTGTTTCATTAAAATGCATGTGGTCTTATATTTTTTACAAAGATGTACGTGCACGTCCACATAAACGCACACATGCATCCACTAAAATTAAATGCTTGTTTGACAGAGCCCTACAAGGAAATAACGAAATCTACAAATACGTGGTAAAAGTGGAAGGTGTACTTATGAGCCCATTGCACGTGAAAAAAGAACAACAGCTCGTTCGAGTAGTGGAAAAAAGAGCAATGACACTGCAAGAGGCTCTCAGATCAGGCCTAGGCATTGACGAGAAAAAAGTGATTGCATTCGACGTCTCTCGGTGTCTCTCTTTCCTGCACTCGAAGAACACAGCATTCTGTAACTTGGTGCCAAACGCTGTCTCAGTAAGTTAGCACATTTTTAGTAGATTACTATTATTTCATGAACAAAACTGGCTTAAATTAGAATATTGAATTGATTTTGTAGCTCGACATACAGAAGCGAGCCAAACTTGACGTGTTAAAAGTTGAACTGTCTTACTTTGAAGACTCTTGGCTTGGCTGTCCCGCTTTTCACCAAGCACCAGAAGTGTTTCTCGACAACTACAAAGTAGGATCCACCAGTGATGTCTACTCATTTGGTATCCTTCTCTGGGAGATATTCAATGAAAGCGGGCAGCCACCAGCTTGTTATGCTGAATGCCACACGAAAGACGAAATGCAGAAGAAGGTGTGCGAGGAGGGTCTGCGACCTGCCAAGGCCGATCACATCGAAGATGCGTGGTACAGCATCATGCAAGACTGCTGGAAAAGTCCAGAAGACAGACCGTCTATGGAAGATTTGACATCCAGAATCAAAGATCTTGTCTTCCCCGATCAAGAAGAAGAAGGCTACTCTTCTGACTCAGACACAGCTCATAGGGTTAGTTGCAGGATAGCGTAGCATAGAAATGACTTCGTATTTTAGCCTGCACGTGGTTGCTAAAGAACTATCGCACAGCTCATATACGTGCATATTATAATCGATTTTAAGCCTGCAATTTAAATGTGCTGCCGACGATGTGGAATGCAAATGATCATATTATAAATTCAAAATTGACTCATTGTAAGAAAGTATAACCTCTGAACTCGGCCACATGCATGATTGCTGCAGAGATTGGCATGCAGGTGTATTTTCCAAAATACTTGACACTATTACTGGTGCTCTAATCATTCACCAAATGATGAGACACAATACCAGTATGTATCTAATCTCTGTGCCCCTCAAATCTAAACAAATCAACAATAGAAGTATAAATAAGATCGGCCGTAAGAGCGTTCGCGCTGCTCGTCAAACGAAACGGTCAATCAGTCCCAGATGCCGTCCGTAATGCCGTATCTCAAAACACCTTGATGTCACACAGCTAAACGGCATGCATCGGCATTGCCATCACCGTCCTCGGTGGACACTCCACCATCACCACAAACATAATCAACACAACACTTGTTACGTACGCAAACGACCTTTGCTTGACACAACTGCTAAATCAATCCATGTAGCTGGAAAATAATACCAGCGATAACAATCTAACTCTAGCGCTCGTCGTTGGTCGTTTGTTCGTTGGTCTATGCTGGCGTTACTGTATCCTAGCGCTTCCGCGCCTCGGGTATACAATGCAAACAAAATAAGAAAGCATGCAATTGTGCAAACTTTTGGGAGTCAATCTACAAAACTGAAATCTTAGGACTCAACCAAAGTGACGACTGAAAATGCAACTGAAGTTGATGTAATTAATTCCTCAAACTACAGCAACAAAATTAAGCATTGCCAAGATAACCACTCAAGTCTCACGCACAATTTACTACCCAATGTTATGCCAGCACAACCGACAATATACTAACACATAGAATTCAACCAAACGTTGAAATCAGCGCAAAAGCATGTTTCTATTTGAGTCAGTTTTCATGTAGTCTCCACAACTTCACAGTCCCGTCGCCATCTTCAGGTACTCGCGCGTTATCAAAGCTTGCCGCAAGGGATCCACTTTGTAAGGGTTCTCATCAGCTTCCACCATGAGATATCCCGAGTAATCGACCCTCTTCAGATCCTCAAACAACTCAATAAAGTCAATAAACGAAGTCCCTTCCACGCTGCCAGGGGCAGTAAAAAAGCCAAACTCAATAGCGTCGTAGTAGCTGAGGCCATACTTCTTTACATAATCTAGTTTCCATTTGCGAACGTTTTTCAAGTGAACGTGGGTAATGCGACGGCCGTAGTCTCGAAAAACGGCATTAACATCGATTCCCGCCGCATACAAATGTCCCGTATCAGCACACAGCCCGACAAGATCCGGGTCCGTCATGGACATCAGTCGTTCCAGCTCCTCTTTGCTCTCTACGACCGTGCCCAAATGCTGGTGATAACCGAGCTTCATGTTTGCAGCCTTTGCGATGCGCCCGAGCTCGTTCAAGCCATCGGCCAGCAACTGCCATTCTTTCTCATTCATCACTGGCTTGCCAGAAAAGACAGGAATGTTCTCCATTTTCTGAACGCTTCGAGCACACTCGGCCACGTTTAATTCATCTCCTCCCAAGATCTTAAGAAACTGCATGGTGTGCTTAAAGTCGGCGATGGTTTTTTCTCGTTCCCCTTCTGTGAAGAAGGTACACTGCCAACTGGCTGCAATGTGCACATTCCGAATACCAAGTAGCTTGTCCATGTCAATCGCATTGGTGGGCATCTTGTAATTCAGCTCAGTGTAGTGAAATCCTGCCAGAGCCACCTCGCTCACACATTGCTCAATAGGAATGGTTGCTCCAAGATTCTTGAAATCTTCATTGATCCAATTGATGGCCTGTATACCAAGCTTTACTCTTTCGGGATCGAAAAGAGGCTCAAAGTCAACCAAAATGTCATATCGACGATCAGCAATTTGAATCTTTACACGAGACCGAGGCTGAACATTCAATGGAAGTTCATACTGAAATTTGACGGTCTGTCTCTCCTGAGGTCTCAAGTGGATTCGCTTGAAGCCAAAGAGTGACTTCTCTTTAAAACGTTTTGGTTCAGTTTTGGCAGTCATCTCCCCCTCTGCAGTGGCTAAAATGACAACATCGCCAGCCTTATCTCCAATATTTGTAGCTGTCACACACAGTGGCATAGCAAACGGCTCCCCACTTGTAGCATGTTGGATGCTAGAATGACCCGTACAGCCTTCGAACTCAAACTGAGTGTACGACAGACCGTGACCAAACTTGTAGATGGGAGTGCCAGTGTAGTACCGGTGTGTACGTCCAGGGTGATGTTTGTCTGCCCTCATTCTCATGTCGCTCATTTTCACTTGATCAACATAAGAGGCTGGGTAGAAAGTGACCGGAAGTCGACCACCAGGATTGTAGTCACCAAATAGAACATCAGCAATTGCCATGCCGCCTTGCTCTCCGCCATACCACGCTTCTACTATAGCATCCGCCTTGCGACTCAGCCACTTGATGGCCAAAGGACCGCCATTGATGAGTACAGCAACAACAGGAGTTCTTGTCGTTTTAATGATTCTCTTGACGAGCTCATTTTGCATTCCAGGAAGTTCGAGTGATACACGATCATTCATTTCCCCCTCCAGTATACAGGAACGTGTTTCTGCTTCGTGTGTAATTGGCTCCAAACCGAGCACAGCTATCACAACGTCAGCATTATGAGCTGCTTCGACTGCTTCACTAAAAAACTGATCAGATTTGCAGCACACATCACTGCAGCCGGAAGCATAAAACAAGTTGTTGCGACCAACTTTAGTTGAAATGCCCTTTAAAGGAGATATAATGTCACCATCTTTTGGTATTCCACTGTAAATACCCATAAGGGTCTTCGTGGCTTTGGCATTTGGACCGACAACAGCCACACGAGATGTCTTAGATAAAGGCAAAATACCATTATTCTTGAGAAGAACGATGCTCTCGCGAGCTGCCTCTAAGGTGATATCGACATGTTGTTGAGTGTGGACATCAATAGAGTCATTCAATTTGTCATACTCGCAGCCGCTTACATCCCATTCACCTGTTTTCATTCTCTCAGCATAAGTTCGCTCGACTGCGGCATCCAGTTGCTTTTCTGAGATCAAATTGTCAGCGAGAGCACGTCCAAGGAAGTCTCTGTACACGGTGTCATTGCTATCAACGTCCATTCCTGCAAGAAAAGCCACTTGAGCTGTTTGTTCATAGCTTTCTGTGTAATGATGTGCCTCATATATCCTTTCTACCGCGCCAACATCAGCTATTACATAACCCTTGAAGTTGTACTTCTCTCTTAGAACCTCATTGATAAGTGGAGAGGCACAAGCGGGTACACCATTGATGGCATTGTAGGAGCACATTAGCGCAGATGCACCGGCATCTATACACGCTTTAAACATGGGATAGTGAGTGTGCTCCAGATCATAGTCATCAAGTTCTACATTGACATGATACCGGTCTGTGCCATCAGCGTTTTCCATACCGTAAGCCACAAATGCTTTACATGTAGCAATTGATTTCTGGCAAGAGTGGTCATGTAATGAGTCGCCGTTGTGGCCTTGAAGACCAAGTACAAATTTCCTAGCATACTCAGATGCTAGAAAGGGATCCTCACCTGGTGCTTCCTGACCTCGCCCCCATCGTGGATCAATAAAAATATTGACAAATGGGTCAAACCAGGACATTCCTCCTCGACCGTGTCGATAGACAGAGTCCTTGTCCTCAAAGATTGCCGTGTCCTGGAAATGTTTTGAGTTGTACAAGGCTCGACCTTCAGTAGATATGACACTCGCTACTTTCAAAAAGAGATCAGAATTGAATGAAGCTGCAATAGCAGGAGGCACAGGAAAAACTGTGTATTCTCTAGCGGTAACTCCATGTTCAGTATGACCTCGATAGAGAATCTCAAGAGTTACAGCTGGCACTGCGGTGGTGTTCCCTATCAGCTGGAGATGTTTGTCATCAGTAGACAAGGCAGCGACTGCTTTACTAGCACGAACTTCGGGTGCAAGAGATTCGTCACAAAATGTGCCACTGATGTGTCTAGCATCATCACATACAGGCGTGTAAGGAGGCTTCACTGCCTCATTGTCTGTACAACTTCCAACATCAGTGCAAGTTGCTTGAGCCCCTAAATGTACAACATAAGTATAAATAATAACTGACAAGTTACATTTACTACTAATTACAATAGTAGTAAATATATCAACATAACAACAATGCTAATGTTGATACAATATAAACACTACACATAAATGTAGGAAGCGTGGGGACAAGGGGGCCATGGCCCCAATAATTTTCCTGCAATAATTATTTTGCTTAATGCATTAATTACTCTCAAATCCAATAAAGCATAATTATGTTGCACAAGATTGTAGTGTCTGCCCCCAACCCTCAAAACCGTCTACATCTATGTATGAATGATATCTACACATATTACTCATAATAACTCACGTTTAACTGTACAATTTCCTGTCTACTTCAATTCTCTAACCTATATACGTCAAGGCAAGCCGTGATCTTCGATCTCTAGCTGAATCTCAACTAACAAAATGATATATAGATAGGGAAACAATGCCAAAACAGCTAGCTGTAGCAAGTCACCGCAGCTTAAACGTAGATACTGCAAAAAACACAAACGACTTGATCCACAGTGGTCCAAATGATCAGGACTGCCACGTATGCAGACCAGAGCCGCGTAGTAAGCCAAACTAGCCTCGGAGATCAAACACCTCTCGCAGCTGCTGCAAACATACATTTGTACGTACACTAGGACTGCTTGTCTAGGTAATAATTTAGGAAATTTTAGAGTCTAATCATTGAGTCTGATTAGTTAGAATTAGATAGAATTAGATGTGCATAAAGGCTGAGCTCATCTGGCAGTCCCGTGGAGTGTGGATGCAATGTTGAAACTAGAAAGACTCCTGGAATTTGAAGCTGAAATAGCTAGAATTTTAGTAGACCAACTGATTCGCATTTTTCTTATATAAAATAAACAGAAAAGGTCTAGGCGACATGACTTTGAAAGTAAATGCTTGGAAGTAGAACAAGATTTTATTTTAAAATTTTTAGTACTTGAGGTGAATATGGGTCAGTGGGTCTTTCGGCCATTTCAAATTTCAAAGTTTAAATTCTTAAATTTTAAAGTTTTAAATTTCAATTTCTCAATTTTTTGTATTAAAATTCTATTTTTTAATTTAACGTTACCAATTTTTAAAAAAATTGAATTAAATTTTTAAATTTTAATTTTTTTAAATATCAAAATTTAAAAATTTTATTAGTTCAAATTTGTAAATTTTAGGTGCAGTATATTAGAAATTGCTTTGCTGACGAGAAAACGAACGTAGTTGTATATATGAACTGATAGCCGGCTTTGAACTAACAGAAATTGAACGCTTATCCGTTTTCTCAAATAATTTGAATACACCAGAAAAAGAAAATTGAAAGAACGAGTAGCAGTGTACGCAGTAGGGAGTCTATTGGACGGCGTAGGGGTGCATTCCAACGCGTGCTGATACGTTGATTCAATTAAACTTGGCGCGGTTTCTGCTAATCACATCAGCACGTTTCCTGTACCGTGTTTCTGCACCTGTACCTACGCCGCATCACACAGTTACTAATGTTTAATTTTAAATTTAGTTAATAGAACCTCTACAACCTCATGCTGTGTCTCTCCTGTGCCGTGGGAACAGAACCCACACTGACTACAAGTGAATTACCAGACCAAATAGTAAAGGTGGACATGCACGCAGTGCTCATGGCAGGAGGGCCTAGGGAACGTACGTGTACCGTACTGCTGACACGCCGCTCCCCTCGACGGTACCGCGTCCAACTACTAAAACTACATTTACGCATGTCGTACTGTACCGACAGACTAGTCGCCAATTCAATACCAACTAACTTTACACAAGCAACGTACTGCATGATCGCGTGAATTACGTTTGTACTGTATCGTAACCTTTCTACAGAGTCTCTACTTAGCTAAGAATGCAACAACACGCAGCTAGAGATCCTCTAGTATCAGTATCAACATCAATTAGGGGTTTCCTCCTGTATCGTTGAAGGACGCCCCCACACTACACATAGAGCAGACGCACACACGCACACACAATAAACCGAGTTTTGTGTCCAGGATTTATTTGCCGATGAGCTAGTTGCTGCCTACTTTCATGTTATCCATGAGCAACTTGTCTTAGAATGCGTCCAATGCGTTTGTCACTAACTCTAAGTCCTCCTGCTTGAAGATACAATTTCATCATCTTTCTTCCGTACGCTGGACCAACCTACGTAGAGACGTGTATTAACGGCAAAAGTCTCCATCTGTTTATACGGGTTTAGTAAAAAGAGAACATATTACTTCTCTAACAGCTGCCTGGACTACCAGCCTCATGTCAAAGTCAGATAATGCAGAAAGATAATGAATGTTTGCTCATGACAAAATCGTCTAACGGATCGTTCAGAAAATCCTTTGACTCCAGGATGTCTTCTTAGAAGTATATAACTTATGGTTGAGTGCGATAGCCCAGTCTTCACCATTTCTTGAATTTCTCTCTCGTCCATCCGTGACTCAATTTGATACGATGTGCCTATACTGTAAGTGCTGCTAATTGGTTGGGGAATCCCAGGTTTGTCGCGTCTGCATGGCTGTCCGGAAACTCGCGTATCTGCCTACGTAGCTACTAAAATTTAGTTAGTCGGCGCTGTCAGCTCTCGCGATCCAGGATAATTTCCAAAGCACCATCGACCACCAACGTGATTGTGCCCTTCACAACCTCGTAATGCTAGCGATCTTGTCGAACATGTGACAGCATTCTTTCAACGCACGCTCTAAGGAACAATCCCTACCGAGTGCTAAACGATGCCTTCGACACAGATCCGTTGTTTATTGTGCGCATGTGATCTAGCCTTGGCCTTCCATGCTAGTGTGGGGGCGTCCTTTAATGATACAGGAGGAAAACCCTAACTGATGTCGATACCGATACTAGAGGATCTCTACGCGATCATGCAGTACGTTGCTTGTGTAAAGTTAATTGGTATTGAATTGGCGACTAGTCTGCCGGTACAGTACGACATACGTAAATGTAGTAGTTGGACACGGTACCGTCGAGGGGAGGGGCGTGTCAGCAGTACGGTACACGTACGTTCCCTAGGCCCTCCTGCCATGAGCACTGCGTGCATGTCCACCTTTACTATTTGGTCTCGTAATTCACTTGTAGTCAGTGTGGGTTCTGTTCCCACGGCACAGGAGAGACACAGCATGAGGTTGTAGAGGTTCTATCTGCGCTATCGGGTAGTGTTCTATGTGAAGTACAAAATCTAGACATGAAGTGCAACTTGCAGTTGGGCCAATCGTACTCCTACATCTACAGTAACGACGCGACCATGCACTTCGAGTTACTAAACATTAGTAACTGTGTGAAGCGGCGTAGGTACAGGTGCAGAAACACGGTACAGGAAACGTGCTGATGTGATTAGCAGAAACCGCGCCTAGTTTAATTGAATCAACGTATCAGCACGCGCTGGAATGCACCCCTACGCCGTCCAATGGACTCCCTACCGCGTGCACTGCTACTCGTTCTTTCAATTTTCTTTTTCTGATGTACTCAAATTATTTGAGAAAACGGATAAGCGTTCAATTTCTGTTAGTTCAAATCGGCCATCAGTTCATATATACAACTACGTCCGCTTTCTCGTCGGCAAAGCAATTTCTAATATACTGCACCTAAAAATTTACAAATTTGAAATAATAAAATTTTAAATTTTGATTTTTTAAGAAATTAAAATTTAAAAATTCAATGCAAATTTTTAAAAATTGGTAACGTTAAATTAAAAATAAAAATTTTAATACAAAAAATTGAAAAATTGAATTTCAAAACTTTAAAATTTAAAAATTTTGAAATTTAAAATCTGAACTGGTCGAAAGACCCACTGACCAATATGATACATTCATCTTGATCATTCAATGTCTGTGTCAGTATCTATCTACCAGACTGTCGGCCACGAGTCTGTACAGTAGCTTGTATTGTGTGTACACGATCATGACACGTGTTACGTATTCTCTACGTAGTAGACACCTAGCTAGACGTGCAAAATATTTACCAGAGTTCTCAGCTGTAGAACGTGCCAGCAGAAGACATCCGATGAACAGCAGCAAATGGTAACATCGATATCGCATATCTAACGTCGTGATCAGGACCGATGACCTGCAAGTTACTTTGAAAGTGCCTATCGTTGCGCAAACCCTTCACTCTAATTGAATTATAGACGCCTACGTACACCAGACATTCTGCATGTGTATCAACAGCACATTACGTTCAGCAGCTCACTCCACAGACTAGCAATGTATGTCTACAAACAATCATGAATGCACAACTTACTACCATTATTATGGCTCGAAGGCTGCAAGATGCGTGGAAGCAGTGACAGATCTAGATCTAGAGAGATGGAAGCTCTAAAGCAACAGAATTACATCACATATGTACAAGCACATAAAGCAATCTAAAACAGCCATTCGATTGGATGTAGTCCAAATCAACTATTTATTTGAACTCACACATTGCGGCCACAATGACACCTAGTTTCAAAGTTTAAATTCCTATTACTTGCACTTGCATCGACTGACTCTTTTTACCTCTCAAATACAGTATGTAGAGACTTGAATACTGCTAATACAATGACATGTCTATATACATACATTGTACCTCTGCATGACATTCTCAATGTCTTATAAGAAATACAGACATGGTAAGTACGGACTTAATCTTTGCAATACAACTTGAAATACATAAGTCTTTCTCAAACTTAATTAGAAATCAGTATTACTGAGCTTCAATTAGTGAGCTTCTTCGCGATGCCAACTTCTCCTGATCAGTTATCGACTGATGATCAGTTGGTATAGAATAATTATTGTCATCGACATTCGTCTTTATTTCACTTGCCTGTGACTGACTTTTCATTCTAGATTCACTCGCAGTGGGAGAGTCCTTGACTAGACCCTCGTGTGACTGAGAGAAACTCGATGTTGGAGATATCTGTTCGATGGTGGCTTTACCTGTGGATGCAGACCCAGCTCGAGATGACGGGCCATTGAATTTAGACTTGGATATCTTGGGTAAGCTCCTCGTACCCAAACTGATTTTATCATCATCCGGTAGGTTTGACAATGTCTTTGATAGCCATTAGCTCAGTATTGTCTGTGACCATGTCCAAGTCGTTCGCCTCTTTGTCTGTTAGAAGTAACGTGCTATCACCGACTGATTTTGACATGATGCCAACTTGATTCTCAATCTGGTCTTCCAGGATTGGCTTATGTGTTAGATTGTCATTTTCTAGTGCTGATAATACATGTTCTTCGCTTCCTGCAGACTTGATGGTAGATAGAGTGTCTTTTCCTACTTGATTGTGTGGCTCTATGTCTGTAACAGAGTTCAAGTGCATTTCTTGCTCAACAGTTGGTTCCTCCAAATTGGCATCTGCATCTACAGGCTCATTTTAGTGCTGACTACTTTGGCTTCTAGCGATTCCTCACCTTCTGTTCTTTCTGACGTATCCTCATCGATCTTGCCCTGCTCGTACTGATCACTCTGTTGTGTTACATATATCTTGTGCCAAATGTTGATTGCTACCTAGCCTCATGTTCTTGAAGATCTGCTTTATCAAGATTCACGTTGGCTTCTTCACAATCATCAAGTTGACTTTCTTTACTGTACACGTATCTTTCTTCCTGCACAATGGGTGATACTGCAGCCACTTCTGTTGTCTTAATTTCTTGAAGCTCTGACACTGGTGTAAAATTTTCTGGCTCGACTGCATCTAGCCGACTTATCAACAACTTCAACTACATTGGTATTCATTGTTTCTGTCTTCTGATGTGCTTCTACTGACTCATCGGGTATGCCAGTTGTCTTCACCATCTTGTTCTCATCCTGAAATTGCTCTGCCAAATGCTCTACATCAACATTGTTTTTATCACTGACTGCTGCTCTTTACAAGTGTCTTCTACGTTGTCGAGAATGTCCTCGACTCTTTGCCTCCTTGGATCTCTCCTCGCGTGAGAATGACCTTTCAAGCCTGCTCCTTGACCGTCTGGTTCTATGTCGGCGCTTTCCGGGCCTTGACTTCGTTCTGACTCACGACTCGCTCCCATTGTTCCACGTGCCTCAGATACATCCCTATACAAAGGTGATTCAGGTCGATTGTCAACTTCTGGAGTATCGCGCTGGTGGAAGAGGACTCTGAGGACGTTCTATGTCTAATGAAGAAGATCTTTTAATAGCTTCTCTGACAGAATCTCTGTATCTGTCTGTCTGTCTGTCTGTCCATCTGTCTGTCTGTCCGTCTGTTCGTCTGCCTTCCTGCTTGTCTGTCTGTCTGTCTTTCTGTCTGTCTGTCTGTCTGTCTGTCTGTCTGTCTGTCTGTCTGTCTGTCTTACCAGTACAGCAAACTTTGTATTATTTCTGTCATTCGCCATCTTTGTGAGGTATTCTCCTAGGATCACGTCTGTTCCGGTTCATTTTACTAAGTTAGGGTTGCAGGGATTTGATTGAACAGCAATTAAGTGGCATGTTGTTCACATCACGATCAGGAAACATATGCTGTAGCTAGTGTTGACTTTGTGATAAAGTGTCATATGGAATCATCACAAAATTGTCGTATTCATCGACAGAAGTTTCTCTCCCCTTTCGTACAGCTTGTCCCAGTCATCTGTTCCTAAGAGGCCCGATCTCTCTAGCACTGGATTTTGCCTTGGAATGCAGCACGTCCAGTGAACAGACATTCCACCAATGCAGAACTGGACAAACAAGAGTGATTAACAAATTGCCTTGTGTGTGTGTGTGTGTGTGTGTGTGTGTGTGTGTGTGTGTGTGTGTGTGTGTGTGTGTGTGTGTGTGTGTGTGTGTGTGTGTGTGTTGTGTGTGTGTGTGTGTGTGTGTGTGTGTGTGTGTGTGTGCACGTGTGTGTGCATGTGTGCACGCACGTGTGTGATTCGTTCTAACCACTGCTGCTGCTCCTGGCAAGCTGTTTTCTGGATCTTGTCTTGGATTTTGGTTGTTGCGAACAAATCTGAGTGGCACAATCATCAGCCCAATTTGGCAAGAAATTGCAACCAATTGATTTCATATCCTTCTTTGTTGCTCTCAGATCGAGTGACTTGAAATGCTGCTGGGTCTATAAAGTCCATACACTTGGAATATTGGTCGGGACAGACAGGTCATGAAGCTGTGAGCTGATTTTCCCTGTGAATGAGTTTAGATCTTGTTGACAGACATAGGAATTCTTTAGATGTTCGCCTGGTAGGCGTGACAGCTGACTACCAGCATCCACCATTAACACTTCTCGGCCTCCGTCCACTAGCTGTCGAGCAAATGTGGCCCCACAGGTCCAGATCCGACAATCAATTAACACATCAGTGTGGACTACATCATATCTAGTGCAGTTACCATCTACTTCAGTGTCACAGTCTCCATCAGATTCTGTAGTGACAAAAATGCAGACATAAAACTATGAACAAATATTTGGTCACTTGGTACTAACAACTATGTCTGTAGTATAAGGTTTTATACACTCTGACTGCATGGACTGTAAACTTAGTCTTTCACATTTTCTAGTTTTTGAGTTTTTGTTCAAATTAAACTAAATTCAGAAATTAAATGGCAATTGAGGCAATGCCTCGTTGAAGGCCGTTGTAGATAGAAGGCATTTTAAAGCTAATTTCATTAAATGAAATTAAATTAAAACTTTAATTAACTTAATAAATCAATTAAATTAATCAAATTAATCAGATCAAATAATAACAATTAATATACTAAAGTATTAATTTAATTTAATCTATAAAGCTAATATGATCAATCAAAAGCTGAAGTTGAGCTATGTGTACATTATGTTTGTAATCTGAGTCTTCTGTGTAATTCTGTAGTCTAATAAAATATTGTAAATTAGTACTTATTTGCAAATTGGCAGGAAGTCAATGGGAGTTGTGCTAAAGCAAAGGTCAAGCCAGTTTGTCTTGTACAGTTTATCTCCGTGTGACCTGTTGCTTTTAGGTAATCGAAATATACACCTCTGTGTGGATCTAAACAAGAAGTTTAGTGGCTAGTAAAATGTTGAAAGTTTTCATAAATTTATGATTGCACATGATTTCATCATTCTTGGCAGCTGTACTACAGTAGATCATATTGAAAGGAAGGCACACACACACACACACACACACACACACACACACACGCGCGCGCGCGCGCACACACACACAAGCTCTCTCTTTCTCTCTCCTCTCTCTCTCTCTCTCTCTCTCTCTCTCTCTCTCACACACACACACACACACACACACACACACACACACACACACACACACACCACAATCATGGCAGAGTAGTCAACTTCTACAGTAGTTTGCTTATATTATTAGGTACGTGGATACATGTACATGTAATTGCTCCAAGAAAGGAAGTACCAGTTACTCTAGGAATGTATAGCTTATTGCTCTAATCAGTAGGTAAGACATATACACTTACCATATAGCTACTATAGA